>NC_090407.1:8535352-8834546 GCF_036365525.1 Heterodontus francisci | reverse complement strand
TTATCTGCGCATGTGCCAAAACAGCGCCACCTACCGATCGCGTTGTCAACAATTGCGGTCTTATCCTGCTTTTTGTGAACAAGACATTGCTGGGCAATTTTCCACATTGTCGGGTAGACGCCGGTGTTGTAGCTGTGCTGGAACAGCTTGCTTAAGGGCATGGTTTGTTCTGGAGCACAAGTCTTCAGTACTACAGCTGGAATGTTGCTGGGCCCGTAGCCTTTGCTGTACCCAGTGCCTTCAGCTGTTTCATGATATCACATGGAGTGAATCGGATCGACTGAAGACTGGTAGGGACCTCAGGATGAGGCCGAGATGGATCATCCACTTGGCACTTCTGGCTGAAGATGGTTGGAAATGCTTCAGCCTTGTTCTTTTGCACTGACATGCTGGGCTCCCCCATCATTGAGGATGGGGATGTTTTTGGAGCTTCCTCTTCTGGTTATTTGTTTAATTGTCTACCAACATTCACGACTGGATGTGGCAGGACTGCAGCGCTTTGATCTGACAACACTTAGCTCTTGACCAAATGTCAAATGAGAAATATTAATTTAATCGGTTGGAAACTTACATTAGATTTTTCAAAGGGACAAAATCCTACAGTTAACTTTTTAAAAAAAACTAGCAACATAGATGGCCACTGCAATTTTACAACTGAAATACTAGGAGACTGAACTGGAGACAAAAGTCTAACAAGTAGCCCAGCCAGAACAATGTTTTGGCTAACTGATTAGATTACCCAGATCATCCTCGTTAGTGGGCCATTCAAAGCCATCCTGAAGCATTCATAATGGAGACATCCCTCCAGGGGGTAAACACTGACAATCCCACTGAAGAGAGGTTTTGGGTTTTAGACTTTGGACCTAATTAAAAACAAAGGAGATTGAGAGAACCATGTGACCGTCTGTCCATCTCAGAAAATACAGAAGTTTTGTTACACTCAAACACAAGCAGAAATTGAGACTGCAGCAGCAGGGAACACTGTGGGCTTCCTTTTCGCTCTCCCCAGAAAACATCAAGTTTGAAAACCATCTGTGACTGTGGACCCTCCAAGCCTAAGTTCTGCTACAGCCAACGACCAGGGGAGGAGAGCCAATTACAGTTCTGACTTCAAGAAAAACCTAAACAAAGCAGGATAACCACAACGTGCACTTTGACCGGTGAGGACTTCAAGAATACAGCTTCAGCTGGAGGACTACTGGATCATCTACTTCACAAATTGTGTATTTAAGTTCCATTTATTCTGGGCTTTAAACCAACACCAAATCTATTTTCCCTCTATTATCTATTTGTGTGTGCGCGTGACTCTCGTGTGAATGTGTGCATGAATGTGTAATGTATGTTTTAGTATTTTTAAATCGGTGTTAGAGTGTTTTGTAAAATAAACTTACCTCTTTTTTGTTTAAACTCAAGAAAACCTGTCCGATTAGTTCTTTCACGAACACAGAAATGGATAAAGGTAACACACTCAGAGGTGGTAAGCACAACCACTGTTTTAAAGGAATAAACTCTGCTGCGGTCAAATAACAGGAAGGGCAAGAGGGGAGCCTGAGACCCCTTCCTCACCTGGCCGCAACATCTGTCCAGAGCATGCTGCTTCCGCAGTTTAGTGTGCATGTAGTCCTGTGTTGTAGCTTGACCAGGTTGGCACCTCATTTTTTGATATGCCTGGCATGCTCTTCTACACTCCTCACTGAAGCAGGGTTGGTCCCCTGACTTGATGCTAATGGTAGTGGGAGGGATATGACAAGCCTTGTGGTTACAGATTGTGGTTCAATACAATTGTACTGCTGATGGCCCACAGTGCCTCATACAGGCCTAGTTTTGAGCTGCTAGATCTGTTCTGAATCTATCCCATTTGCGGGGAGATGGTGGTGTAGTAGTAATGTCACTGGGCTAGTAATCCAGAGGCCTGGGCTAATGCCCTGAGGACACGGGTTCAAATCCCACCTCGGAATTGAAATCTAGACATCAGCAATGATGCCATGAAACTATCACCGATTGTTGTAAAAACCCATCTGGTTCACTAATGTACTTTAGGGAAGGAAATCTGCCATCCTTACCTACATGTGCCTCCAGACCCACTGCAATGTGGTTGACTCTGAACTGCCCTCTTCAATGGCCGAGCAAGCCACTCAGTTCAAGGGCAATTAGGGATGGGCAACAAATGCTGGCCTGCCAGTGACCCCCACATTCCAAGAAAGAATTAAAAAAAACATAGTGGTAGTGCCACACAACACGATGGAGGTGTCCTCAGTGTTCTTCCTTTACATAAAAGCCTACGTTTAACAGAGAGGCAGCAGTGCTGATAAAAGCCAGTGTTCATTTTTAAAAATGGGGTCAGTAATTTCCACTTTAATGGGCAAGAACCTCTAATTTTTGGCCATTGGACCTCCTCCATGGCCTTCTTCCCCTCACAAAAACAATTGCTCACCTATTCCATGTTATAGTATGCCGGCTGAATGGTCAGAACTATATAACCTGGGGAGATATTCTTCTTCTTTGGCCTCATCTCGAGAGACAATGGGTAAGCGCCTGGAGGTGGTCAGTGGTTTGTCAAGCAGCTATAAAGGCCAATTCTAGAGTGATGGACTCTTCTACAAGTGCTGCAGGTAAAATTGGTTGTCGGGGCAGTTACACAGTTGGCTCTCCCCTTGCGCTTCTGTCTTTTTTCCTGCCAACTGCTAAGTCACTTCCGTGCTGATTTGGTCGCTGTGAGGTGACTATGGAGTGACCTCTCCATGGTGCATGCCTTGGCGGATATATGGAGGTTGTGAGCTGCCCAAGCGTCAAAAACCCCTCTTAGCCTTCCTGGCGGGGTCCAAAGGAGTGCAGAGCACGACGTTTGGCACTGGCATGGCTGCAGGAACTGCCGGAAACATGCCAAAGGTGACACATGACTGCCTTCGGGGTTCCACTCGGGACTTTCTGTTAGGGTTTACTCCTTTAGCCTTGGTCTCTCCCGAGACGCCCAGAAGGCAGTGGGGTTGTTAGGGCCCCTGCTCAGGGATAGGTGGATGCCGGGGGGAGGAGGTGGGGGGAAGGGGGTGCGGGGGGGAGGGGGTGCAGGGGAAGCGAGGGGGTGCGAGGGAGTGCAGGGGGAAGGGGGTGCGAGGGAGTGCAGGGGGAGGGGGTGCAGGGGAAGGGGGTGCAGGGGAAGGGGGTGCAGGGGAAGGGGGTGCAGGGGAAGGGGGTGCGAGGGGGGAGCTGGGAAGAGGGTGCGAGGAGGGAGCTGGGAAGAGGGTGCGAGGAGGGAGCTGGGAAGAGGGTGCGAGGAGGGAGCTGGGAAGAGGGTGCGAGGAGGGAGCTGGGAAGAGGGTGCGAGGAGGGAGCTGGGAAGAGGGTGCGAGGAGGGAGCTGGGAAGAGGGTGCGAGGAGGGAGCTGGGAAGAGGGTGCGAGGAGGGAGCTGGGAAGAGGGTGCGAGGAGGGAGCTGGGAAGAGGGTGCGAGGAGGGAGCTGGGAAGAGGGTGCGAGGAGGGAGCTGGGAAGAGGGTGCGAGGAGGGAGCTGGGAAGAGGGTGCGAGGAGGGAGCTGGGAAGAGGGTGCGAGGAGGGAGCTGGGAAGAGGGTGCGAGGAGGGAGCTGGGAAGAGGGTGCGAGGAGGGAGCTGGGAAGAGGGTGCGAGGAGGGAGCTGGGAAGAGGGTGCGAGGAGGGAGTTGGGAAGAGGGTGCGAGGAGGGAGCTGGGAAGAGGGTGCGAGGAGGGAGCTGGGAAGAGGGTGCGAGGAGGGAGGGGGTAGGGGAATGGGGTGCAGGGGGTGGGGAAAGGTGGTGTGGGGGGAAGGGGGGGTTGGCGTCTAGCGGGGGTCGTGACCCTGGCGAGCGGGCCAGCCTGCACGGCCTCCTCGATATCAGCACTCGTGGTTGCCAGCCAGCTGACGGTGGAGCTTCTTTCCCGGCTCCCAGCTGTGACGGCGGAAGGACGACTGAGGCCGGACTGAGGCCCTGAGCCTCGACGACACCTCATGGGCACTCGGGCCGCCTTTCACGTCTCTGGCCAGCGCCTTCCAGGTGGGCGCGTCGTTCACATAGTGGCTGCACCAGGATAAGTAGATATTGCACAACACCAATTACACTTACAGTCATTGGTCACAGGGCATAACCATATAGGAGGGAGCTATGTCAGTTCATTGGCTGTGAAATGCTTTGGCATATTCAGAGGCTGTGAAAGGCACTATATAAATACAAGTTCTTTCTTCCTTTCTCTGACTACTGAGAAGGATGATGAGCAAAGTCATCCATTTAAGAAGTTCACATTCAGGACTTTCAAAGCTTCAATATTTTTAAGCCAAAAGATATGAAACTTTGGCCCCCAAGACTGACTTAGTCTGAAGAAGGACTTGAATCTCCAGCTGGAATATTCACAAAAAATTAATTTTTACTTTTCTATTTATTCCATATTAATAAATAACTCAGGTTTTATCCATTTCCTAATACTAGTAGCCCAACCTTCCTCCTAATTAGCTAGATTGACGGGAAGAATAATTTAATAATTTGTAATAGCTGGGAAAACAATGTTTTAAAAAATGATCACATTTATAAGGGAAACTGTCATGCTACAATTACAGTATGCTGCCAGTTTAGGAACTACAGTACCACCACTGGCAGGACAGTATAATACACCATGACATGTTTACACAGGCAGTTTATATTACACATGTGGACTTTGAAATTTAAGACCAAATTATGTCTATACACCTTGGCAACTGGTTGCCCCCACCTTCCAATCATAGTTCACCTGAAGACTAAAATTTGGTCTTTACTCCGTTAGGAGATGAAACCGCAAGGGAGAAAGCTCATGCAGAGCATAAAGATTGGCCAGACCAGTTGAGTTGAATGGTCTGTTTCTGTGCTGTAAATTCTATGCAATGTATGGAAGATGGAATAGTAATATTAATTACTAGTTATTCTCTGTGACTTTGTCCTATCAACACCTCTTTTGTTATCCCTTGCCCCACCCCCACTTTACTTGCTTAAAACCTTTTACATTTCTAATATCTGCCAGTTCTGATGAATGGTCACTGACCTGAAACGTTAACTCTGCTTCTCTCTCCACTCGCTCCAGGACATCACTGCAGGAGTTCCTCAGGGTAGTGTCCTAGGCCCAACCATCTTCAGCTGCTTCATCAATGACCTTCCTTCAATCATAAGGTCAGAAGTGGGGATGTTCGCTGATGATTGCACAATGTTCAGCACCATTCGCGACTCCTCAAATACTTAAGCAGTCCGTGTAGAAACGCAGCAAGACCTGGACAATATCCAGGCTTGGGCTGATAAGTGGCAAGTAACATTCGCGCCACACAAGTTCCAGGCAATGACCATCTCCAACAAGAGAGAATCTAACCATCTCCCCTTGACATTCAATGGCATTACCATTGCTGAATCCCCCACTATCAACATCCTAGGGGCTACCATTGACCAGAAACTGAACTGGACCAGCCATATAAATACTGTGGCTACAAGAGCAGTTCAGAGGCTAGGAATTCTGCGGCGAGTAACTCACCTCCTGACTCCCCAAAGCCTGTCCACCATCTACAACGCACAAGTCAGGAGTGTGATGGGATACTCTCCACTTGCCTGGATGGGTGCAGCTCCAACAACACTCAAGAAGCTCGACACCATCCAGAACAAAGCAGCCCGCTTGATTGGCACACCATCCACAAACATTCACTTCCTCCACCACCGACGCACAGTGGCAGCAGTGTGTACCATCTACAAGATGCATTGCAGCAACGCAACAAGGCTCCTTAGACAGCATCTTCCAAACCTGCGACCTCTACCAACTAGAAGAACAAGGGCAGCAGATGCATGGGAACACCACCACCTGCAAGTTCCCCTCCAAGTCACACACCATCCTGACTTGGAACTATATTGCAGTTCCTTCACTGTCGCTGGGTCAAAATCCTGGAACTCCCTTCCTAACAGCATTGTGGGTACCTCACATGGACTGCAGCGGTTCAAGAAGGCAGCTCACCACCACCTTCCCCAGGGCAATTAGGGATGGGCAATAAATGCTGGCCTGGCCAGTGACGCCCACATCCCATGAATGAATAATAAAAAAAATGCTGCCAGACCTGCTGAGTGTTTCCAGCATTTCTTGTTTGTGTTAGTAACATTAATTCTTGTTTATTGTGCAGAATTCTTCTTATGCTTACTTCGTCTTCTCTTCTTTGGCCTCCTTATCTCGAGAGACAATGGATACGCGCCTGGAGGTGGTCAGTGGTTTGTGAAGCAGCGCCTGGAGTGGCTATAAAGGCCAATTCTAGAGTGACAGACTCTTCCACAGGTGCTGCAGAGAAATTTGCTTGTCGGGGCTGTTACACAGTTGGCTCTCCCCTTGCGCCTCTGTCTTTTTTCCTGCCAACTACTAAGTCTCTTCGACTCGCCACATTTTAGCCCCGTCATTATGGCTGCCCGCCAGCTCTGGCGAACGCTGACAACTGACTCCCACGACTTGTGATCAATGTCACAGGATTTCATGTCGCGTTTGCAGATGTCTTTAAAGCGGAGACATGGACGGCCGGAGGGTCTGATACCAGGGCGAGCTCGCTGTACAATGTGTCTTTGGGGATCCTGCCATCTTCCATGCGGCTCACATGGCCAAGCCATCTCAAGTACCACTGGCTCAGTAGTGTGTACAAGCTGCGGATGTTGGCCGCCTCGAGGACTTCTGTGTTGGAGATACGGTCCTGCCACCTGATGCCAAGTATTCTCCGGAGGCAGCGAAGATGGAATGAATTGAGACGTCGCTCTTGGCTGACATACGTTGTCCAGGCCTCCCTGCCATAGAGCAAGGTACTGAGGACACAGGCCTGATACACTCGGACTTTTGTGTTCCGTGTCAGTGTGCCATTTTCCCACACTCTCTTGGCCAGTCTGGACATAGCAGTGGAAGCCTTACCCATGCGCTTGTTGATTTCTGCATCTAGAGACAGGTTACTGGTGATAGTTGAGCCTAGGTAGGTGAACTCTTGAACCACTTCCAGAGCGTGGTCGCCAATATTGATGGATGGAGCATTTCTGACGTCCTGCCCCATGATGTTCGTTTTCTTGAGGCTGATGGTTAGGCCAAATTCATTGCAGACAGCCGCAAACCTGTCGATGAGACTCTGCAGGCACTCTTCAGTGTGAGATGTTAAAGCAGCAAAACAACATATCCTCCAATTCTGCCAGCATGGCCATGGGAGATATAACTAAGAGTGGCTCCCCATCCCACCCTTCCAACATAACATTTATTTATTTTGTTTCACAAAGTGTTGACAGTTGTGAGAGATTTGTCTGGAGTATATTTTTCACAGTTCAAGTAACGTTGATGAAGTAATTCATGTGGTTATGATATATTACCTTAGTCCTGAGATCTGTAACCGTCAGGTAGCACAGTCAAGCCTGCATGCTACTGTAGCTGTCAATATTGAACAAACCATAGTTGTGGGGTTTTCAGTTGTGAACCAGAAAGGTGGTGTTCATTCTCAGAAAAGATGAACATGGGTAAAAATGCCAAGCTACATCTGTCACATAAATTCAGAAATGGTCAAGTGGCAATAATCAATAGTTTTCCTCTCAGCCTTTTTCTTTTTAACTGCCTGCTTGGCTGTGGCATTTTTAAACATTTCTTTTGTCTGTAAGAGGGTGAAAGCAATGGAGGAAATGCTATTCCAGTATTCACAGTGGTAATGAAAGGCCCCCTTTTAAACCTTTGGACGTAATATTAATATAAGGTTTTCAATATAATTATAAATGCTCTAATAACCCCCATCTCAATAGTATTCCAAATTCTAAGACTCACTATGTTACGAGTCCCCCAGTCAGACCGTGCTGGATGTGGGAGATTTGATCGGCCAGTCTTAGCTTTAGTATTTCGGAAGGATTTTGTGCGACAGTGCACTTGGACTATTGTAGCGTTCACATTGCATGGTTCAATTAGGGCCAGAAATGAGCTTCCACAACATTTTCCACAAAACCAAACCAGTTCTGGGAAAAGTGCTCCTGCTTTGTAATGAATATAAATTTCAAGTCTGCTCTCGACATTAAGAGTTTAGCAATATTGGTCACTCCTGTAAGTGGCCCCCAACTCCTCTCGATGAAGTGTTTAATTTAGTGCGTAGTGCCTAGTTAGATGACCCCATGACCTGTGGCTTGTAACAATGAAACCCCTTGTTGTCTGTGCTGGCTACTGTAAGCTTGCATGTGCCCTACATGTATTTCTCCTATTTTTTTGAAAGTGGACTGAAACAATCTAGTAAGATGAGGTCAATTGTAAACTAATAAGCTGGCTTATTTTACATATAATATATAAGCAAATAGAAGAGGGCTTTCAGTAAAATTCAATCTAATTCCTTTTGGTCCTTGTCGCATCAAGATTAAAGAATGCCACTCTACGACTATTGACAATTGTATATATTAATGATTTGGACTTAAATGTGGGAGGCATGATTGGGAAATTTGCTGATGACACAAAAATTGGCCATGTAGTTGATAGTGGAGAGGATAGCCATGGAGTCCAGAAAGATATCAATGGTTTGGTGGAGTGGGTGGAAAAGTGGCAAATGGAATTCAATCCAGGTAAGTGTGAGGTAATGCATTTGGGAAAGGCAAATAAAGCGAGGGAATACACAATAAACGGGAGGATATTGAGAGGGGTAGAAGAAGTGAGAGACCTTGGAGTGGATGTCCACAGGTCCCTGAAGATGGCAGGACAGGTAGACAGAGTGATGAAGAAGGCATATGGAATGTTTTCTTTTACTGGCCAAGGTATAGAATTCAAAAGCAGAATGTAATGCTGGAACTGTATAAAACACTGGTTAGGCCACAGTTGGAGTATTGTGTATAGTTCTCGTCACCACATTACAGAAAGGACATCATTGCTCTGGAGAGAGTACAGAGGAGATTTACAAGAATGTTGCCAAGTCTCCAAAGTTGCAGCTATGAGGAAAGATTGGACAAACTAGGGTTGTTTTCCTTAGAACAGAGGAGGCTGAAGGGTGACTTAATAGAGGTGTACAAAATTATGAGGGGTCTAGATAGAGTAGACAGGAAGGATCTATTTCCCCTAGCGGAGAGGTCAATTAGCAGGGGGCGCAGAATTAAGGTGATTGGTAGAAGGTCTTGAGGGGACAGGAGGAAAAACTTTTTCACCCAGAGGGTGGTGGGTGTCTGGAATTCACTGCCAGGAATGGTGGTGGAGGCAAAAACCGTCAATTCTTTTAAAAGGTACCTGGACATGCACTTGAAGTGATGTAACTTGCAAGGTTGTGGACCAGGTGCTGGAAAGTGGGATTAGATTGGGCAGCTAGTTTTTTTGGCCGATGCGGACACGACTGGCTGAATGGCCTCCGTCTGTGCCGTACTTTTTCTATCGTTCTATGGTTGACGGGCGAAAGTCACTTTACAAAATAGCAAATCCTCAATAAGGTTGGTCATGACCTTGAAGAAGACAGTTATCTTCCTCTGTGACGACCTTCCATCCAAACCTCTGCAGACTATCCTTGTTTCGGCTTGTTAGGAAGCCAAAGATTTGAGCACTAACCTTCCCTAGCTCTCTGTATTGGCATCAGCCAATTGAGTTGCCAATCAAACCTACTTCTGCCATGCTGAGTATGGGGCCCATGGTAGCTACTTCCTACTGAACTCAAGTCAATGAGATGAATTCAGCATTGTGTGTGTGGAATGTCACTAGAATTTCTTGATGGACCCTACTTTCTTGAATTAAACTGATGTGGTATGCAAAAAACATAATCCTACCAGATACATATTGTCTGCTAGCTCCAGGACTGTGTCAATTTAACCCCTACTGTGCTCAGTTTAGCTTAATGGCAACATCTTGTTATAAATTAACCAGAAATTTCATCTTAGACGAAGAGTCAAAAATCTGGAAAGATTATAGTTACCTTTTGGAACTTATTGTCATTGGCAAGTAACTAATTCAACAAAATCAAAACAAATTACAGCACTTTTAAAATCCAGCACTTGGCAAATATTAAATACTGATTGAATCATTTGTGCACAATAGTGCAAGCATTAGCTCCCAGCAGAAAACGCTGCCTTTAAATGGCTACCTTATCTACTATGGAGATTGTTTTAAATAGCGTTCAAATTTCTATTTATACATTATATGGTTAAAAAGTAGCTGTTACCCAGTAATGTAAAATAATTGGGAGGATGTTAGCAATTTGCCCTGCTGCACAGCAATATAATTTTAGACGTGACTCACTGCACAATCTTTAGCATGTGTCTGAAACCAGTTACCTTCACAATAAAATGTTGGTTAAAAAATATTAAAGGTCGATCAAAATGGTCTTTACTGGAATAATAAAGTGTTCTTCAGACTTTGAGGAAGAGAAACATATTTCTGAGAGTTGGACTGCTGCTATTTGGAGCATGCAAAGCTGTCAACAGCATTGAAAACCTACAGCATCCATGACCTGCAGCAGTACAAAGAATTTTACTGCTTAATAGCAAGGCACATTGGGGGTGCAACAGAAGAGCATGACTTCATCTAAGAACACTAGAAGGCACAAAATCCTTATAATGAATGCTCAGCCCACCACTGAGTGCAGCTCGGTTTTCAATTATGCATAGAGACAAAAACACATTTTCAGCCTTGTAACCTTATTTAAATGTCCAAGTTTCAACATTTTATACTCAGGCACTGGAAAAGCGAACAATGCCTTCCTCTTCACTGTCAGATTGTCCCTCAGAGAAAAAGGTTGGGAACAGAAATTAGCCAGAAACTTGTCCCACAAATAAGCAGGGCAGACAGATATGCAAATGTCAATTTAAACTAAGAATCTATTGTAAAACACAACTAAAGCATTGAGCACTTTAACTTTTAGAAGGCAAACTAGAGAAGAACATGATGGTGCATTGAGTTACAACATTGTCATTTCACCCGTGGGATGATGAATTGAATCTAATACAGTTCACCGGGATAAAGTCTCCCGTCTGCCTGTTGTAAGGGCCTCCAATGAAATAAATTTGGACAGCCTCAACTCTATTCTTAGTGGGCTTAAGTCTGTGGGAGGGTTGAACTTTCTATAACACAGCACTAAGTCCCGTTAAACTGTCACTCTCAATCAAGTGACCATAAGATAGCTTACACGCAAAATGGAAATACTGATGTAATTAATGGTACTTGTCTAAAGTTAAGGTGAAGGAGTACTGTTGGGAGCGCAATTGATAAACCTGCATTTAACCCTCGCTTTTCTTAATCTGGAGCTGTTAGACTCTGAAAACGGGTAGGAAAAAAAATTCATTCCTCAGCACTGACATTCTTACCTCGATGAGCACCAATTCGCCAACACCACAAAGTATACTGAAATATATGGTTTTTGCAGAACTACAGGCTCTTCCATGGTCTTTAGTATCTGGTGTTGGAGGATACACTGTTTTATAACATGAGCCCACTAACACAGATAACTGCTCTTCACGTTTGCAGCAAAGTCACAAATATTCTTGAACAATGGAGCAACTCTCCCTTCGTCTTCCCTCCTTATTCCCTACTTAAACATCATTCTCTTTAACTGATGCATTCCCTCTCAACAAGTTATCTCCTTCAATCCTGGACAACAGGGTATCCTCCTATATTCTGCCCTGTCCATTCTACAGGGCAAGTGTACCTCTCCCTTTCACAAATTGGTTCTTAATCTCCCACCTTGAAGCAGAACACTCCCCACTCTCCCTTTTTCATTCAAGTAGGTCTTTCTACCTTTCCCTTCCACCAACTGGTGGATGGTAGCATAGTGGTAATGTTACTGGACTATTGCTCCAGAGACATGAGTTCAAAACCCACCATGGTAGCTGGGGGAATTTAAATTCAGTGAATAAATATGGAATAAAAAGCTAGTCTCATTAATAATGATCACAAACCTACTGGTTTGCTGGACAAGCCCATCTGGTTTACAGGAAATCTGCCATCCATACCCAGTCTGGCCTACCACAGCAATGTGGTTGAATCGTAACTACCCTCTGAAATGCAAGTCACTCAGCTGTATCAAACTGCTACAGAGAAAAGCACTGTGGCTCTACCTACACCACATGGATTACTGTAGCCGTCCAAGAAGGCGGCTCACCACCTTCTCAAGGGCAATTAGAGTTGGGCAATAAATGCTGGCCTTGCCAGCGACGCTTACTTTAATGAATTTTTAAAAACTGGTAAAGTAGATTCTTCTTAAAAAAGCTTTAATTGTAAAACTCCATCATCAAATGGGTACACATAGTTGGAGATAGAAGTTTTAAAATCAACATGCTTTGTTCCCACTGCTATAATTTGTTAAGAGTGACTCTCCTTATGGAGATGTCTGATAAAGCTTCCATAGTTGCTAACATTAAAGTGACATAATACTGCTAATAGATAGACAAAGAACATAAATAAATCTCCTCTGCTCAAAGCACCATTAGTAATCATTAAATGTTAAGCTCTCCTTATTGTGCCAGGTTAAGTGTTCTGAATTTAGTATATCAGTTCCTACTTTATACCACTAAATTACCAAAGCATTGGAGGAAGCTATTTTTTCTACATACGAACATACGAATTAGGGGCAGAAGTCAGCCATTCGGCCCCTCTAGCCTGCTCCGCTATTCAATAAGATCATGGCTGATCTGTTTGTGTCTCAAAATTCCACACTCCCATCTATCCTTGATAACCTTTGATTCCCTTGCCTAACAAGAATCTATCTACGGCCGCCTTAAAATTATTCAATGACCCAGCCTCCACCACTTTCTGAGGCAGAGAGTTCCAAAGTCAGTATGTGTTTTTTGTTGAGCTTAGTCCAATATTCATTAATTGCATATATTAAAGGATACAATCCTTTGCAGTGGATATAGTAGTGGCACTGAACTATATGAACCAGGAATAAGCTACACTCTATAGCTTGTGCTAGATCTGTTGCTCGCAGATGAACTAGCAGTTGCAGGAGTTGGAGGTGCAGCTGGGTTTATTCCAGGGTTAAGTAAGGAGAGAAGAGAGAAAATTGGCAAGTCTTTAACTGTTATACAGAAAGCTTTGGTGGAAGTTGTAGGGGGGGGGGGGGGCAGGTAGTTGCACAGCTGGTGAGGACAGGGTCATGTTCTGCTATAATAACAGAACAGATACCTAACTGACACTCATAGTCCAGCAAAGTACATTAAGAAAGGTCACCTGGGCACTATATCAGAGGGTTGCCAGACCTTCTATGTTGCGTTATTGTAGTATCAGTAGAATAAATTCATATATGTTTGATAGGAAAAAGTGTCCATTAAAAAATCAGATAAGTACAAATATTACACTAGTTACTCAGCATGCACACCAGTGTTCCTAACACCTTTTGGGTGATGTAACATTAATAAAAATGCTCAATCACTGCATTATTCTTGTAAAATGTAGCACTATTGCTAAAGAATTTAATTCATTAAGCATGAGGTACTCAGCAGGGAACAGCAAGCATGTCTAACAGAATGAACCTGTAGCTTTTGTATAACCACCTTTATCACAAGGTCCAATCATATGCCATGCTTTTCAATCCATTTTACACTCCACTCAGTCAGTACACAGATTTTTAACATAAGCATATGGCCTTATACCTGCTTTAAGACACAGTAGCTTTTGAAGGCCTGAAATGACCTGTTTTTGCACTTCTGCTGCAAAGCACAATCCATCATTGGATTTGAAAAATAATTGTTTCTCAGTTAACAATAGCAAACCGTCATCAGTTAGAAAAATACCACCTTGCAAGCTAACGTCTTTAATCTTTGCATTTCTGCTCAGCACTTAATTGTATCAGGTGTGGGAATAAAAGCTTCAAACTGGTTTCAAGGAGTATTACATTATAGAAACTTCACAGCTGTCCCTACTGTAAGAAGATCATACAACACCAAACAATTGGCCTTTTCTGTCAACGAAGGACAGCTGCTGCTGTACACGGGTCTTTTTCAGTGGCATTAATTACTGCCTGAAACAAAATATTTAGAATCAAACTAGTTAGGGCTCCATCTGAAGGGCCTGAAAGATGGTAAAGAATTATATTTGACGTTTGAGAGTGTTGTTGAGCTCGCACGGGGGCAAACATCTGCTCCAAGGTTGTAGGGAAAACAATTCTATCAGCTGAGCCATCTTGTTTGGAAAATTACAAGGCCTGGAGGGATAAATTGGCTATTCAAATTTCAGGAGTCACCTAAACAACTCCATGAGACAATCAGTAGTAAAACACAATTGTTCAGCCGTGTATGGTCATGTCTTGTGCTAGAATATTGGTGACTTGATCTTTCCCACCATCTTTACATATGTAAAACAATCTCAGTCAGCTGATCAAGCCTGTTTATAAAATGGCTTGCTGCTTTTAAGTAATGGAAATTGAACAAACTGATATGAAGGAATAGATAATTTCCTCTCAATCTTTGATTGATTTGACTTCAGGAAAGCACAGAACCTTTACCTGTCCAGCTGGGCTTGCTTTGAAAATCTCTTTCAAAGTTTCAACTTCCTTTCCCCTCTAACCTTTGAACTTTATGTAAGATGCATTTCCTACGTTACAAAATGTGTACACCTTTATTAGGCAGAAATCTCTTGAATGTTATTTGGTATAAGATACCCATACCAGCTTATGATTTTTTTAAAAAAAGAACATAAGAAATAGGAGCAGGAGCAGGCCATTCAGCCCCTTGAGCCTGCTCCGCCATTCAATAAGATCATGGCTGATCTGATTGTGGCCTTAATGCCACTTTTCTGCCTACCCCCCATAACTCTGGACTCCCTTGTAGATCAAAAAACTGTCTAACTCAGCCTTGAATATATTCAGTGGCTCAGCCTCCATTGCTCTTTGGGTTAGAGAATTCCAAAGATTAACAATCCTCAGAGAAGAAATTTCTCCTCACTGCCGTCTTAAAAGGGAGACCCCTTATTTTGAAAGTGTGCTCCCTAGTTCTAGATTCCCCCATGAGGAAAACATCCTCTCAGCATCTACCTTGTCAAGCCCCCTCAGGATCTTATATGTTTCAATAAGATCACCTCTAATTCTTCTAAACTCCAATGACTATAGGCCCAAATTGCTCAACCTTTCCTTCATCCCAGGAATCAGCATAATGAACCTCCTCTGAACTGCCTCCAATGCATGTATATCCCTCCTTAAATAAGGAGACCAAAACTGCACGCAGTACACTTAGGTGTGGTCTCACCAATGCCCTGTACAGTTATAGCAAGACTTCCCTACTTATAAACTCTGCCCCTTTGCAACAAAGGCCAAACAATTTAAGTAGCTGGTCAATTCACTAAGTAACTCATTCATCACCTTGAAGTGTTGATATTCTTAACTCTGAACATTAAAATGAGAACCAAAGGCAAAGCATTCTGAAAATTATTTTAAGTGGAAGAGAAAATACTCAGATCACTTATCCAACTACAGTCTTTCACTGTGTTTGTTGCGATTTGCCATACCCTTCAAGTTTGGTGCCATCAGTAAATTTAAATATTGTTTCCTCAATTTCCAAGTCCAGATAGTTTAACTCAGACCTCCCTGCAGCATGAGGCCAGAAGTGGAGATGTTCGCTTATGATTGTACTGTTCAGTACCATTCGCAATGCTTCAAATAAAGAAGCAGCTCGTGCCTACATGCTTCAAGATCTGGATAACTTTCAGGCTTGGGTTCATAAATGGAAAGTAACATTCACACCACCCACGTGCCAGACAATGACTATCTCCAACAAGAGAGAATCCAACCATCTCCTTTGACATTCAATGGCACCATTGCTGAATCCCCCATCAACAGCGTGGAGATCCCCACTGACCAGAAACTTAACTGGACCAGCCATATAAATACTGTGGCTACAAGAGCATGTCAGAGGCAGGGAATTCTGTGGCAAGTAACTCACCTCCTGACTCCCCAAAGCCTGCCCACCATCTACAAGGCACAAGTCAGGGGTGTGTTGGAATACTCTCCAACAACACTCAAGAAGCTCCACACCATCCAGGACAAAGCAGTTTGCTTGATAGGCACCTCATCCACCAGCTTAAACATTCACTCCCTGCACCACCAGCACACCATGGCTGCAGTGCATACCATCTACAAGGTGAGATGCAGTCATGTAGAGATGTAGAGACAAGAGTCTCGCTATGTCTCCTTAGACAGCACCTTCCAAACCTGTGACCCCAACTGCCTAAAAGAACAAGGGCAGCAGGCTCATGGAACCACCTGCACGTTTCCCTCCAAGTCATAACTTGGAAATATGTTGCTCTTCTTTCACTGTCACTGGGTCAAAATCATGGCAGTAGGAGAGTAATAAAGAAAAGCTCACTCTAACCATCTAATCTTACCCTTGTTTTGCTACAAATAATTTATTTGGCGTCCTCTGTGGTTTTAAAAAAGAACTTCGGTATTTCATGAAAATGAGATTCGGGTTTTCCGCTTCTGTGGTTGCGAGTGCGATGTTGCATCTAATAAAGCGAATTGGCGGTCAATCATGGCTGGCAACCACAGCAATGGAAATCCCTGGCCTGAACATTTATTAGTAAACCTCAAATGTAAACATTCTTTATACATAAATACATGCAGGCCCTTTAATCTTGCCAATAAGAGCATTATTGAGCAATCATTGCATTTGTTGTTTTCACTTTGATCTGTAAAAAAGCAGCAAGTCTGAAGTTACAACTAGAGCTCATGATGTAAAAAATGTTAAGAATTCAGGATAAATCAAATCTACAATAAAACTGCAAAATGAATTACTTTGTACAATGATTGCCACTAGTTTCACAAAAATGTTCGTTATACTGCCCAAGACAGCAATAAAAGGCACTATACATGAATAGACACACACCAGGTATATATACACAGAGACAATAAAAATGTGCAATGCAGATATAAAAAAGGGAAAGGCGATCTTATGAAAAGAAATGGAATTTTAAACAGTGACAATAAGCAGGAAGTAATAAAAGATTGAACAGAATTCACTCTGCAGCATTTCATGCAAATGTTATGTGGGTCTGCTTGTTTCTGCATAATAATTCATGAAAAGGAAGTTCTGCGTAAAGCAGAATGCTGTAGTTTGCTTCCAACGTAAGCTCTCTCAACGGAAAACAAAAGCACAAGCCTCAGTCAGCAAATCTGAATAGTGCCTGGAGAAATCCTGTTAATACGCTCTACAGTGTCAGCATTCTAGAATGTGAAAGACTTGTAATTAATGCTAATGAGTTTTATGTCCCATAACTCACCTTCCTAGCTCATTACAAGCAGCACTAGCCATATTCAGTCCTTAAAGTTAATAACACATGCTCCATCTCAAAAATGTCTACGTGGTGAATAAAAGCAAAATACTGAGGATGCTGGAAATCTGAAATAAAAACAAGAAATGCTGGAACCACTCAGCAGGTCTGGTAGCATCTGTGCAAAGAGAAGCAGAGTTAACGTTTCGGGTCAGTGACCCTTCTTCGGAAGGTGAATAACCTGTTTATTCAAGTCTAAATCAGCAATCTAACATTCAGGTCCCTGCAGCCATGAAGGTAAAGACTGGTTAATATTCAGTCAGTTGTCAATACATTTCCCTGGTATTACTCTACAAAAGATCTCACTCCTGGCAACTTGGATGAGTAAAAGCCACAGTAGAAACACCCTTTTTCCTCTTCATCAGTCACCATAATCAGCTAACAAGGTGTTATAGTCTACATATCCATTTTCTTCTACACTCACCAATCTATAGCCACCGCTTCATCATGAAGACCTGCATGCACTGAGGACAGAACTGGCCATTTTTTGCTCCAGACCAAATCACACAAACAGATTATAATCCCAATAGCAACTCACTTTTTTTCCTTCTTGAATGTTTTGATTAGCAATAATGCTTTATTATTTTGCCAAATCATCTGCATCTATCTTTGGGTGATGAAACTTTTTTCCATTTTTCATTAATTTCTATACCCATAGACATAATTAATGCCAGTACTGAGAAATTAAACACTCTTCCATCTTTGGCAACCAATGCCAGAATCAACACATGCCCACAACTGATGCACAGGTAAGTTCCTGATCAAGGAACCTTAAAATAAATGAGGGAAAAAGCTTTCAATTTTTATATTAAATTGACAATTTGGGTGCCAATTTGCGCTCTATTGGGTAGTTCTGTTACAGACTTAAGCTCAAAGAATCTAAGTTGATATTGCCCCTACTAAGCTGATATCCAACACTGACAAGAGATGTTCATTCTAACAGTTTGAGCTAGAGCTTAACTTGGTCCGCCTCCCACAAGTGAAACCACGCTAACCTATTATGCCATTCTGTCTCACGATATATTTTGAAAATTAATTATTTTGGTATGGGGTGGTTTTCCAATCACAGTAACTGTTTCCATGCTTTCACTCAGTTTATGCAGGCCTGCAGCAATGAAGCACAATGTCCAGCTTCCAGGGTCCCTCCCTGGGAGCTCAGTGCTCATAATGGAGCAGCTCACCACCCACCAACAGAGTTTTAAAGCTGTTTTATGCTCCCTGTATTCAAATAAAAATGGGCAATATGAGTACTTGTAAAGAATGGCAATTAGGTCATTGTGCAGCCTCATGGTAGTGATGCGCATATTGAACAAAAGAAAACTGAGTTCAGTGTAGCTCATAAACAGGGCCTTAATATCTTCATCAGCCCATCTGACTTGACATAATGCAATTGTTGTGTAGTGATGGTGGTAAGTGACATATGAGAGATGCAGTTCAGGCCTCAAAACGGGTACCAGTAACATACTTGGGAAGTTAAAGCAGTATACTGGAAGCTACTAACTACAAGTCATAAGAAATCCCACTTCTGAGTTTCCTCTGAATTCAGCTTGAATGAAAAATGTGCACCATTACAGTCATCTTTCTCACATTGCCTCATCTGGCTCAGTGTAAAATATTGCGTCATGCAGGCCCCCACCTGCCAATAATGGCGCACAGATATTTTGCCACATGGACATCAAATTTTAAAATTGTTGCTGGGAAGAAAAGGCAGCCTATTACAAGGGGTTGCCCAGCCCCTGACTGGAAAGACATTTGTACAGTAACAGAGAATTTGGAAAGGACAAAGGGACCACTCCCAGCTCCAATTTAATCCACAATGGACTTGTGATTACCAGATGTTGAAGGTGGAGAGGCCAGCATTCCAGGTTAACTGCTAAGATGGCCGAATACACAAACAGACGTGGGCAGATCAGTTTAGTCACATGACTAACTGGCTGTTGGTTTTTTTGGAATTTGAACTTGCCTCAGGAAATTTGAATTCAGAAAGTTCTTTGCTCCTGGACTGACAAGGCCTCTCTCCTGTCTGCTCCCATCTCTTTGTCACGGAACACATGAATCCCAAGAGAGAAAAGTCTCCTACAGTGAACAAGGTTTAAGAAGAATACTGGGCCCCAGAGAAAAGCAAGACTACCTACAAAAGGACTACAGTGAGCTCGAGGTACAGTAACAAGAAACTCTTCTAATATTGCCGCAAACCTTTCCATTTTTTCTTCTGCTCTTTTCTGTTTCTATTTGCATGAGCGTATCGCGTGTGCATGCTAGCGTGGGGTGTGCGTGTACCCGTAGGCGTTAACCGAATTAGAGTTTAAGTTTTAATAAATTTCACATTTTCTTCTTTAAACCTAAGAAAGCCTGTTCATGCTCATTTCTTTGCGTCATAATTGAAAAGTGGTGAACAAGCATTCACCAAGGGGAAGTTCAAAACACAGTGTGCTTAAAAATTAAACCCTGTTATAATAAGACCAGGTGAAGGCTAAAAGGGACCCCTAGACACCTTTCTCAACTGGTCGAAACAACTGTTTGATAATGCTCCTGTGCAGTGCCTTGGGACATATTATTATGGCAAAGGTGCTACATAAATGCAAACTGTCGTATTTACCTACTAAGTTATTAGTGTAGCCTACCATTCAATCTGAAAAACTGTTCGAATTTTAATGGATGATGGTGGAGCTTTGTTCTGTGAATCATAATGGCGAAGTTTAGGGAACAAAGTGATGACAGGTCTAAACTGGCAAACTACAATGTAAATTTAGTTCACAAGAGGAAGCATTTCTCCAGTTTCACGAGTGTACAGTAGAATCCTGTTCCAGCCAATATGTCATGATGTCCAAAAATTCCTGCTACTAATTAAATTTCCACGTAGCAGGAATGGGCCTTTAATATTATAATCAACAGCATATCACAGCTTCAATTGGATTTTGTCTAATTTTCCTGCATTGGAAGTGTGTTGTGAATCTTACTGGATGGTTTGAGCACTCTGGTCAAACACACATGCAGAAAAAAGTGTCTCCAGCTGCATTTGCTCAAAATATAGAGCTTCAGAAACAAAGGAGACATTCCCTCTAGTATGGAGGCAGATGGTTTTCTGCAACACACATTCAAAGCAGCGTTCAACTTACAGATAGGATGAGTGATGGAGGATAGAAACTGGAAACAAGTAATCATCTATTAGCATGGAAAGAGTAGGAAGGAAGTGCAGGGACCGCTGAGGTCTTGGCAACAAAGTTTTCAATACTGAATACTTATTTCGGGGTGACATCTCGGGTGAGGACAGCCACAAGAAAAGCCACAGCACCTTGGAAAGATTAGGTACCCAAGAGGATGGGGAGTTGAGCAGGAATGCAGTAGTAGTGGGATGTTTGACACTGAGAAATAGACAGTTTTGTAAACATGATTGCCTAAGACTGTGTTGTCTCCCAGCTGCCATTATAAAGGGCATAGGAGATGCAGAGGCTTTGAGGGAATTGGATCAGCTGGAAGTCACGATTTGCCTCATAAACCAACCAAGGGGAGAACAGGATCAACCTCCTTAAAACGAAAGCGCCCCAGGAGCCAGATCACAGATTAAGACGGAGGACCTCAAAAGGCAATAATCTTAGTATTACTATCAGGGCCATGCACTACCCAGTACAGGTCAGAGAGATCAGGGTGGTAAACGCATGACTGGCAAAGTGGTGCAGAATAATCGAGGTTGTTGGGGCACTGGGACCAGTTCTGAGGTAAGAGCTGTATTGAGCAGATGCCCGACACTTGAACAGATCTGGGACCAATAACCGTGTGGGTAGGCAAACTAAGCTGTGGGGAAGGCCAAAACACATATGGCAAGGTGGGGTTGGGGGAAGCAGAGCAGGCTACTTGGAAAGGAAAATAAGCTTAGGTATCAATTAGGATGTAGAAAAATTGAAAAAGGTTAGGCAGGACAAGACAGTAAAAAACAGAAACCAGACTGGGGCAGGAGGCAAAAGGACAGAAAATGCTAAACCAAAAGGAAAACACACTAATTGCATGTATATTAATGAACAAAATATCAAAAATGCAATTCAGGAACTAGAGTCATTGATTAAAACTAAAAATCATGGCTGAAGAGTAGTAGCTGAAACATGGGTGGAAACTTTGCCAGGATCAGCGATTAAACGTTTCTATATGTAAGAGGGATAGAGAAGAAAGAAATGGAGGTATTAAAGACAATAACAGCCCTGACATGTAAGGAGTTAAAACAAAAGCCCAAACAGAATCACTTTCAATCGAGTATAAAACAGAGCTGTATTCTTAATAGAGCTATAATTGCAATAAATTTTAATCTAAAATAGATTGGGATAAGGAAAATGTGACAAAAAAAGAAGAGGATTTCTGCAGTGTTTTAAGGACTGTCTTCTCATTTTATATGTTCCTACTCCAACAGGGAAAGGAGAACCATTTTATTCTGTTTAATTAAGCAGAGAAAATGGGTAACCGTAATGTAGGAGAACATTTGGGAAATAGTGACTATAATTAATTAGGTTACGTATAAGACTAGAAAAGTAAAAGAGAAAAATAAAGGATAAGAATACTTGACTGGGAAAAAGTTGTAGTGAGATTAACGAAATGGATTTTCCAAGATTATACAAAAGGAAAATAGGAAAATAGAACTGTAAGTTAGTAATGGAAAATACTAAAACGAGAGATGGAAAGGGTGCAGATCAAGTGCAATCCAGTAAGGAAAAAAGGATGTGCACTGAAGGGGTCCTCGTATGAACAGGGTAATTACATACAATTTGAAACAATAGAAGTGTTTTGTGTTTACAAGGCAGATAATAAAGACGGAATCTTTGACAAATATAAAGAATATAGGAAAGTTATAAAAAGATTTTAACAGTCAAGGGAAATACGAGACAAAATTAACCACAAAAAAACTACAAAAGGGCATTTAAAAAGTTTTTCTACAGACACAGCAGTAGTAAAGGATAAAATAAAAGCAAAATACTGCGGATGCTGGAAATCTGAAACAAAAACAAGAAATGCTGGAAATAGTAGGCCTGGCAGCATCTGTGGAGAGAGAAGCAGAGTTAACGTTTCAGGTCAGTGACCCTTCTTCAGAAGTAAAGGATAGTCAGGGTAACATTAAGGCAAAGAGATGAAGGATAATAGGGAATAGAAGAGATAAAAAAGAACTTACTTGCATTTATTATAGTGCCTTTCACAATCTCTGGATTTGCCAAAGCAAGTCATAGTTAATGAAGTACTTTTGATAAGCAGTAACTATTGTTATGCAGGAAAACAGCAGCCAATTTAGACACAGCAAGGTCCCAACGGTAATGAAATAAATGACCAGATATTATGTTTTAGTGATTTTGGTTAAGGGATAAATGTTTGCCAGTTCAAGTCCAACTCCAGAGACTTGAGCACATTACCTAAAATAATAGGAAATATAGTCTTGTCCCGGCTGGTATAAAAGGAAGTCAGATATGTTTTTCTTGTATAAATATAGCTACATGGATCAGATTACATGACTCAAGCTATCTATCTACAGAATCCAACAAATACAATAAAGACTACAGACTAGACTTATTTTGTGCTTATCTAAGCCTTCTCCACTTATTCATTTTTAATTCATATAACATCACCAGTCAGAGAAGGTATTTATGCTGTTTGTTAAGATTGAAATGGGCCTGTGGTGCAATTTTACCTTAAATTAAAGCGTTCAACTTGAATTTCAAAGGAGGCTAAGGCTGTTGATTATAAACATGATGGCTGCAGAAGCGGAATCCAGATGAAATCTCTACTGAACTGATTCCTGGCTATGCTATCTTATTTTCTTATCCTCAAACATTCTCAGAGTTTGTTTAACTAAAATTCAATGTTTTGTCATAAGATTGATTTCAATCCCATGATAGTCATGCTTACTTTAAATACGACAGTAAGATCACACATTTAAGGACAGATCTTTCTGAAACCTGATGTGAATTAAACATATGTATATGGATGGGGGAGGGAGAAGAGAAACAAAAGTATTCTCTAATGCCAACTGGTTTTGGATCTGTAATTCAAAGAATTTGATTAGAACAAGCATGTCACTGCCCTGAGGAACTCCTGCAGTGATATCCTGGGGCTGAGATGATTAGCATCCAAGAACCAAACCATCTTGCTTGGTGCTAAGTGACTCCAACTAGTGGAGAGTTTTCCCCGATTCCCACTGGCTTCAATTTTGCGAGGGATGTTTGATGCCATACTCAGTCAAATGCTGCCTTCATGTCAAGGGCAGTCACTCTCACCTCGCCTGATGGAGGAGGATGTACATCTTTAACAGTAATAAGTGCCCATGTCTGCAACGCAGAAGGCTATGTTTGTAATGTCTTTTCTCTCCAAATTTGTGTATTCAAACCTATTAGTGTGTGACAATACTGGAAATACAAGAATTAGATTACTATTGGGAACACAACCTGAAACTAGACAACCAAAACATCTCAATATTACATTGGTGCCGTTTGAGGGGGGAAAACTATTACTACAAGGTGGCCTGATGCCAGCTGTTAAACTGTATTTTTTATTTGCCATGTATTTGTTTTCTTTTTGGTCAGTTTTGTGACAAAATAACTTTTCAGTATGCTTCACATGCTTGCAACATAATTAATAACTTTTACAACTTTATTAGCAAGAAATATATAACTGTCTTTTCTGAAACACATCCTTATTATGTGACATGCAGTAATAAACTTTGTTGTGCTTGAAAAGTTAAAACAGTGGCACTTAAGTTGCAACTTTTAAAACAAGATGTAGTTTAAAGCATGATGTGAAATTTCAGCAATCTCAGAGTCACAAGATGGCTGATGCGGAAAATGGAAAAATGTCACACTAGTTCAGTAAAAGGTGCTTTCCTGAGGTTGAAGCAAGGAGCTTTAATTCGAACTGCATCCACTGCACTAAAACTGTCATAATATGCTCGAAGGTGATGCAGTAAATGGAAAATGGCTCACTTCCCAGCAATGACAAATCATCTTGATCAACAAGAAAAATTAACAAAAAAGTCAAGTCAAATTAAATTTCAGCTAATCTCCTTGATTACAAACTGAATGCAAAAACAAATCTTGGCACTGGAACAGCAAACCTCTTGCAAGTAATGTAGAGAAAGCTACTGCCTTTTGCTTATCAATAATTCCATTATCTAATTTAATTTTACCACATAAAATTACAAATACCAACTGGATATTTATGAATCCGAAGTGCAGCTAGCAATCAGGTCTAAGTGCAGCTGAGCACTAAGCCTACCAAGGGCAAGTCTGAATATAAGTCAGGTTAAATACACAAAGAAAAAAAATGTCTTACAAGATGACCTTGAAGTCTAACCTGGCCTTAAAAAGATCCTGTGAATTGTAGTTTAGAACCAAATTCATCGTTTCACTCCAGCTACTAAAAAGACTTAAAAGCTTACTGACAAGGAGAAACAAAAATAAGGAACATAGGTCAACTGCATCCATATGAGTTAAGTTCGCACTCTGGTTACTTTCCTTTAGCGAGCAGTCCTTGGCTGTTTACACCACAGAGCTGAAGCTTGGCATTCTGCCTTTCTGATGCAAGACACTGCTTACTGGAAATGGAAAGCCAATCAGGAGTTTAACTGCAATAAAGGTCAACAGAAAGGTTTCACTCTTATTAGATCTGCACACTGGCTACAAGCCCAGTAATTCCAGTGATCCCTTTTAGAACAATTTATTTATGACAGTTTTATCATTTCATACCTGGCCAGGGGTTTGGGGGGGGAGGGGGGGGGGGGGGGTGGAGGTGGAGGTGGGGGGTTGGGTTCCACGCTAGGCCATGTTTGAATGAGGTCATGCCTTTCATTGAGTTGAGACATGTAGCATGTGGAAAAAGTTAGCAATTTTTATTGTATTCTTGTGGCAAGAATCGTCTGTAAACGTATTCAGAGTTCCTAAGCTCCCTTTAGCTTTTGCTTAACAACTGTAATGTAAAAAGCTAAAGACAGGCAAATCAATCAAAAGATCCTTTGGGATTGGCATTCACTAAATGCAAACGGAAGGCGAAGATTGAAACTCAAAATAGAACTAAAACAGAACCTGCGCACTTGAACACAAAATAGATTTCTTAACTCCTATCTCAAGCCGTGGTGTTCTTTTCCTCTGCGTGAAGAGCAAAGCAAAAGTGCAATTTGCTGGAACAGGGGTTTACCAAGCAGAGATCATTTGCTTATTAGTGCAAGCTACAGCATCCGATTCCCAAAGTGCCAACCAGGGATCAGTCTCAGTCTTGAAGAATGTTCAACCCAGCTCCTGAAGAGGGAGAAATTTGGTCGGTTCTAGCTGGGTTACTGATGCAGCGTAAACTGCCCCCAAAATAAAAAGAGGGCAATAGTTTGAATGACCTTCAATACTTCATGCTAATAATCTATTTTTGAACAGCTGCCTTAGAAGCTGATGCCTCTAAATTATGGCAGCACTTTTGAAAAATGGCCAAGATTCTGATGTTATTTAGTCTGCTCCATTAACACCAAGGGAACAATGTACTGTCCTGGAAGAACACGGTGACAATTATGTACATTTAAATCACAACTTTCATTTCTGTCCATGGACCTTCACTGTCATTGCTCAGGTACAATAATGAAATATCTTTTTCCTTCTGCAACCTCACCCCACTCCAGGGGAGCAAGTTGCAGGATACCTAGTACACAGGGTACGCAACAGTTTGATAATCCCTGGTGATATGGAGAATGGCATAAAGAGGACGCATGTGTTATACTCCTCCAATTAAAAGACAAGTTGATTGGATATTTCTATAAAATGAGTTTCTGATATTTATTATGAACAAAAGTGTATACATCATTCAAACCAAATATGGGTTTGCACTAGTTAAGCACAGAACCTTAGGAACAGGAGTAGGCCATTTACTCCTTTGAGCCTGTTCCACCATTCAATGAGATCATGGGTGATCTGGGACCTAACTCCATACACTCGCCTTTGCACCATATCCCTTAATACATTTGCTGAAGAAAAATCTATCTATCTCAGTTTTAAAATTAACAAATGATCCAGCATCAACTGCCATTTATAGAAGAGAGTTTCAAGCTTCCACCACCCTTTGCATGTAGTAGTGTTTCCTAATTTCACTCCTGAATCAATAATTTAATCCCTGGAGTCCAGGTATCATTCTGGTAAATTTATGCTAAACTCCCTCCAAGATCAAGATATGTTTCCGATGGTGTGGTGCCCAGACTACTCATTGTACTCCAGGGCTTTGTATAGCTGTTGCATGACTTCTATCCCCTTGTATTCTAGTCCTCTAGATATAAAGGCCAGCATTCCATTATACTTGTTGATTAGTTTTCTGTACGTGTTCATGACATTTTAATGATCTTTGTACTGGGACTCCCAAGTCTCTTTGGACCGTCACTGTTCCTAGCTTTTCACCATACAGAAAGTATGTTGTTCTATTCCTTTTAGGTCCAAAGTGAATGATCTCACATTTACCTACATTGAAATCCATTTGCATCGTTTTGCCCATTCACACAATTCATCAACATCTCTTCAAAATGTTATACTTCCATCTACATTGCTTACAATACCATCTTTCTTTGTGTCATTGGCAAACTTAGATATATGGCTTTCCATCCTATCATTGTTAATAGTAGATAGTATACACAATGAATAGTGGAGGACCCGACACAGATCCTTGCGGGACACCACTAGTCAAATCCTGCCAATTAGATTACCTGCCCATTATACTTACTCTCTGTCTCCTGTTATTCAACCAATTGCCTAACCAGTTTAATAATTTGCCTTCAATTCCACAAGCTTCAAATTTAGCCTAGAGTCTCTTATGACTGACTTTTTCAAATGCCTTCTGGAAGTCCATATAAATAATATCCATAGACATTCTCTGTTCACTACTTTAGTTATCCCTTAAAAATTCAATCAGATTCATCAGGCATGACCTACCCTTTATAAATCCATGATTGCTCTCTCTAATCAGCTGAAAAGCTTCAAGGTGTTCAGTCACTCCATCCTTAGTTTAGGTTCTAGTCATTTCCTGACAACAGATATTTGGCTAATTGGTCTATAATGCTCTGGTTTCCCCCTCTCACCTTCTGGAGTATTGTGTGCAGTTTTGGTCTCCTTATCTGAGGAAGGATGTTCTTGCTATGGAGTGCAGCAAAGGTTTACCAGACTGATTCTTGGAATGGCAGGACTGACGTATGAAGAGAGATTGGGTCGATTAGGCTTCTATTCGCTAGAGTTTAGAAGAATGAGAGGGGATCTCATGGAAACCTACAAAATTCTAACAGGACTGGACAGAGTAAATGCAGGAAGGATGTTCCCAATGGCGGGGGAGTCCAGGACCAAGGGTCACAGTCTAAGGATAAGGGGTAAGCCATTTAGGACTGAGCTGAGGAGAGATTTCTTCACCCAGACAGTGGTGAACCTCTGGAATTCTCTAACATGGAAAGCAGTTGAAACCAAATCATTAAAGAGTTAGAAATAGTTCTTAGGGCTAATGGGATCAAGGGATACAGGGAGAAAGCAGGAACAGGTTACTGAGTTTGGATGATCAGCCACGGTCGTATTGAATGGCGGAGCAGGCGCGAAGGGCCGAATGGCCTACTCCTGCTCCTATTTTTCTATGTTTTCTATGTTAAAATAGCAGAGTGGCATGCATAATTTTCCAATATAAAGGAATGGTTCTTGAATTTGGAGAATTTTGGAAGATTATAGTTCGGGTGTCTGAATGTTCTCACCTACTTCCTTTAAAACCCTGGGATGGAAACCATCTGGTCCTGCGGATTTGTCACTCTTCAGTGCCATTATTTTCTTTATTACTGTTATTTTGCTCATATTAATTTTGGTGAGTCCCTGTTCCTGATTCAATATCAGTTTCCTGGGCATGTTTGGCATGCTAACCTCTTCATCTACTGTAAGTACTGATGCGAAGTAATTAGTCAGCATGTCCACCATTTCCTTACTTTCATTGACAATATCAGAGTAAAAATTTTTAAGGGACCTACATTGCTCTTGACCATCCTCTTTTTTTCTAATACAACTGTCACCCTCTGCTGTTCTTTGCATTTCTCCCATTCAGCAGGATGTGGGGTTTTTTGGGAATTTTGTATGCTTTTTCTTTTAGTTTTATGTTGTCTCTCACTTCTTTAGTCATTCATAGTATTTTTTGGCAAGTAGAGCTCTTGCCCCTTAGGGGTAGAAATTGGTTCTGTATCACATTAAATTCTCTTTTGAACACCTCCCACTGATGTTCTGTCTTTCTGCTTCAACACACCAAAACCACTTGATCTTTTTTCTACTATTCAAGGGTAATATTTTCTATTAAAAATCATTAATATTCCTGTACTCCATTTACAGTGCAAAGCACAAACAAGAACAGTTAAATAGCTATCCCAAAATACAAAATTACAAATCAGCCATGATGTAATTGAATGGCAGAACAGGCTCGAGGGGCTGAATGGCCTACTCTTGTTCCTATGTTTCTACAATTTCAGACAAAGATGGCATGACAGCAAGCCATAGCCAAACACCAGAATAATTTGATTATAGCTTTCAGCCAAATTGTACACAAATAATATAGACTGTAGACCAATTTGCTACAGTTAAATATTATAGCTCTACTGAGTTTCATTTTTTTTGATCAAGGTTTGAATTAAATTTTTCAAGCACACAGTTAACATTTAAATATTCCACTTAGGTTAGATGTCAATGAGTGCACAACCTACATATACATCTATTTAACCTCGTGATTAGCTTCTGATATGTATTTTATAGATTTCTGGTGGCAGCAGTTACGCAATGCGTGAAGTCTCCTGGCATACTGAATTTCACCTTGCTCACTTTGAAGGGAAGATTTCAGATATTAACGATAACAGTGAAACAATTGAAATGTGCAAAATCAAAATACTGCAGATGCTGGAAATCTGAAATGAAATGAAAATGCTGAAATACTCAGCAGGTCTAGCAACATTTGCGGAGACAGAAACAGAGTTAACATTTCGGGTTGATGGCCTTTCATCAAAACTGGGCATACATGCAAGTTTGAGATTGTGACATTGGAACAATTACAAATGCACAACAGCAATTTTGTATTTCTACCAACAGACTATCCCTGATTTTACAAGATCCATACAGGCCAGCAATAGATAAACTGCATTGTTGACATGTATTGTGTTGTCTGAGAGTTCAGCTTGCCCATAGTTTGGAAAATTGGTGATCCATGCCGTCGAATCCATTGCTGGCGGTGATTTGTTTACTGCTGGTATCACATTGCCTTTAGTGGCATAGTCAGTTGCCATCTCTTGAGGAAGGCCTCCATGGCATTTAGGGCGCTAGAGTTGACAGGTACATTGAAGCCAGGAGAAGTGGGACTATAAATGCAGCAATGGCTCAGACCACAACCCAAGGAAACAAAGATTTGATGGTAAAAGATTAAAACAACAAAAAAATGGCACACTCATGAAAGGTGCTATTAGTCAGTGTGGTCATACTGAGCTATAATAGAAGACATAATGTAAAAGGCAGTGAGTGTAAGCTGATTTTATCCCACCAGCATAGCTGGACGAATTCTGTGTTCCCTTTATCTTGCTTATGACCCAAAACCTTCTGGCAACAAGCCACTGTTATACAAAGGATTAATGTTATGAAGTGATATGACTGGACCTACTGTACTTACTACAGATGTCTCAATTGATTTTTAATGTTCCAAACGACAACAAACCAAACAGCACCTCAATTCACTTTGCACAACAACTAAGATTTCACTTAGATTTTAGTCTCCAATTTCAAACCACTTGTTTTTCAAGATATTGTAACTTTTTTTTTTGAAGACAACAAACTGGTGTCTACCATCATCTGTCCACATACACCATAATTAAAGGCATTTTGTGCACATCTTATAATCTTGAGGTCAAAAGCCAACATTGCATGATGTATGTGCTGAATGCATACTGAACAGGATATATAAATTCAAGCGTTTTAGATCCTGACCTGGGTCTATCTATGCTGTCTTGTGATTTGGTATGAACAAAATTCATGATGAGAATTTTATAGAAAAATAAAGTTTCATTCTTGAGCGACCAATGAGGTTCACACATTTTCTCAAAGTCCTGTTCAAACTTGAAAAGTGCCATGCTCTGTTGCTCCTTGTTACGTAACCTTATTCACATTTACTTAGCTCCAGATTCATTTAACTTGATTAATAAAGAGTTTATTTAAACTGAATCCAATTTACACAGTCCTCAATGCAATGGCCAGTTACTTTCCTAGCTAGGACTGCATAAAACATGGAAAAGGTATCTAAAGAGTGTTTCAATTAATATGATCACAAAAAAATACCCAATTCAAGCAATAAACAGGAATTATTATTTAGTATTGCTAAACTGTAACATCAATTTAAAATATCACTGATAGTATATACTGGCCACCGACATAAAAGTCGGTGGTGAACCTGCTTCCACCTCACCTGGGGATCCGACCCGTCTTTTGCGGGTTCCCAGGCTTCAATTGGTGAGAGTTGGGACTTCCACCCGCATGAGGGAGGACATCCCACCTAACAGAGCTGCCGGCCAATCAGCGGGCTGGTAGCTCTTAGTCCCAGCAGCGCCACCGGGAGGTAATCGGTCGGGCCCCGGCGAGGCAAGGGTGATCATTTGGGGTGGAAGGGGGGTGTGTTGGGTCTTGGGGGTGGTTGGGGTAGCGGGGCAGCTCTCCATTGGGCACAGGAAGGGCCGCTCTGGGACCCTCAACAGCTACCTGGTTTTGCCAGGCGGCTTTTCTCGGTCCTCGGCCGCCCGACCAGCCACACGTAAAATCCGTGTGAAGGTGGGCGAAGGCCCTTAAGCGGCCATTTAAGGGCCTTGATTGGCCTGGGGCAGGCGGGCCATTTTTCGCCCCCCCCACCCCCTCCTCGCCCGTCCTACGTAAAGGGCAACTGAGGCGGATTGGGAAAGCCTCCCGCTCCATTTTACGCCAACCTCCCCCCGGAGTTGGAATAGCGTAGAATTCCGGCCACCATCTAAAAGACTTTTATAGTTAATTTGGAGAACCAAATATTACCAGTTTACGTATGATCTGCAGTAGACAAAGTCACTAGATAATTAAGTGGGACTCTTAAAGTTTTGAATTATTGCAGTCGAATTTACCTTACTGTTCCAGAATTTTAGTTATCAATGTTTTGGCAGAAATTTTCAATGACGTTGTTGATGAAAACCAAGAAATTGTAATCTGTTTCACAGCCAGTGGCAACGTACCTCATAACTTATTACTCAGGAAATATCATTGAACAATACATGTGACCCACTATTGCCTTCTGTTCTTAAGATTACCTGAACCAATTCCTACAGCTGCTGGGAATCAGGAGCACCAAATGCCAAATGCCATAATCTGTTGATCAATTTTTTTCCATAAATAAAAGGCTAATAATATTTCCACTGAAACATGCCTCCAGCTAATTTTCCACAACTTGCATCTCTTGTAAACATCATTCTTTCCACATAGCCCCACACCTGATTACATAAAACTTTCACTTTGTCATCTTCAACCATCTGCCGATCAGCCCACATTTACATTTTGCAGGTCATAATTATGTAGCTTAACAGGCATGCAAAGTTAAAAAAAACAGCCTCCTTATTAAAAGGTGTTGCCTAAATACTATTACCATGTAAAAAATGGGGAACCATGATTCTTACAGCAAGCCATTAAGAGGAGAAATTTAAAATGGTGAGTAAACAACTCAGAAGTTATTTTGGTATAAAAAGAACAATCTGATCAAAAATAGATTGCTTAGTGGAATACAAGAAACTAATCTATTCATGTTAATGTAAGCTCTCCTGAGGATTCTAGGGGTCAATGTGACAAATTGAGGCCATGCAGATGAGCAACTCAACTCTGTGCTGAGTTAGCCAATGTTAGCCAGGAATAGCAGTCAGGGCATTAGATTTGGCCTCAGTGCCCCTAAAAGTTTAAGGAAGGAAAGAAAACCAGAGTTCTCATTTGTGATTGCTATTCATGGTCCCTGCCTGTAAATGGACATAAGGCAAGGGCAGGGTGACAGTGTGAAACTCCAGAAAGCTTGTTATAGAAGGATAATACTGCAGCCTATCTTAACTCAGTTTCACATTTATTGTGCAAAGTACAAGGATTACAAACATGCAGCTCCTCACTCAAAACCCTTCACCAGTCTCAGTAAGTGTCTGCTTATAAGTGCTTAAGTAAGACCCCAATTAAAACCTTCCACCTGCATATAATCAAACAATTGATACACAATTAACAGATTAACAAACAGTAACAGTAATGCTGACATTCACCATCCAGGCTTGCATTAAAAAAATGGCAACTTGGGTGAGGGTTCTTAGTGAAAGGGAGTATCTAGAGAAAATAAAACTAAAAAGCACACACACTGTTCTACTGCTTTATTTTTCTTTACAGGAAAGTAGTCCTGAAACGGAGAAATAGATTTTGCACAACAATCCACACCCGAAAGGTAACTTTCATTGTCAGATGCTGCCTGACCTGCCGAGTATTTCCAGCATTTTCCACTTTTGTTTGCATCAACCACTCTTCATCAGTATCAATATTATACTATTAGAGCTTTAGCAGCTATAAGAAGCACAATTTCTGATGTGCTGATATCCCAAATACAGGGCAATATTATTTTCCATTTAATGGAGTCAGAGCTTGGTTTAAAAAATATAATGCACAAAGTTAGATCATTTTCATATAAATAGATATATCCCCCCAAATGGTCTTCACAGGTGGCTAGAGCAAGTAAAGGATTTGAAATGATTATGAAAATCTAAAACAATAGGCAATACAAGGAGATACATTTTTATAAATGTAAATATAAAGGTAAGCTATCTCTCCTCGTTCTATCCGACCTGTCTGCAGCCTTTGACACAGTTGACCACACCATCCTCCTCCAGGGCCTCTCCACCGTTGTCCAGCTGGGTGGGACTGCACTCGCCTGATTCCATTCTTACCTACCAATCATAGCCAGATTATACCCTGCAATGGCTTCTCTGCTCGTTTCCCATACTGCTACCTCTGGTGTCCCCCAAGGATCTATTTTTGACCCCCTCCTATTTCCTATCTACATGCTGCCCCTCAGCAGCATTATTCAAAAATATAGTGTCAGCTTGAACACGTTCCACCCAGCGCAACCACCCCACCACCACTCCCGGCACCTCCAGTGTCTTTAACATGTCAGACTGCTTTAACATCCAGTACTGCATGAGCAGAAAGTTCCTAAAAATAATTGTTGGTAAGACCAAAGCCATTTTCTTCGGTCCCGAACATAAACTCTGTTTCCTAGCCACCGACTCCATCCCTCTCCCTAACTGTCTGAGGCTGAACCAGACTATTTGCAACCTTGGTATCATATGTATCCCGAGATGAGCTTCTGCCTACATCTACTTCCATAACATCGCCCAACTCCACTTCTGCCTCAGCTCATCAGCTGCTGAAACCCTCATCCATGCCTTTGTTACCTCCAGGCTTTACTATTACCACACACTCTTCGCCGGCCTCCCATGTTCTATCCTCTGTAAGCTTGAGGTCATCCAAAACTCTGCTGCCTGTCTCTTAACTTGCACCAAGTCCTGTTCACCTATCACCCCTGTGCTCCTGGTTATGCAACACCTCGATTTTAAAAGTCTTATCCTTATTTTCAAATCCCCCCCATAGCCTGGCCTCTCCCTATCTTTAATCTCCCCCAGCCCTACAACCCTCCGAGACATCTGCGCTTCTCCAATCCACATCGCTTGTGCATCTTTAATTCTACTCGCTCCACCATTAGCAGCCGTGCCTTCAGCTACCAAGGCTCTCAGCTCTGGAATTCTCTCCATAAACATTTACGCCTCACTTTTCTCCTTTAAGACAGTTCTTAAAATCCACCTGTTTGACCAAGCTTTCAGTCATCTGCCTTAGCATAGTATCTGTGACTTGATGCCAACTTTTATTTTAATGCTCCTGTGAAGTGTCTTGGGATGTCTCACTACATTAAAAGCTCTATATAAATACAAGTTGTTGTTATAAATGGATTAACTATAATGATCAAGTGCTTTAATTTATTTTTTCCCACATTTTGATTTACTGTCTGATAACAGGAGGCCTAGGTGGGAGCAAGCAAATTTGCAGTTAATTGAGTGGTGAACAGATTTCAGAAATAATGGAAGGATACCTTTACCTTCAATCCAAAGTACTTTACACTAAGCATCTGGTGGGAACGTGCTGTACATAATGTAGCTGAAAGAGCTGAAATGTCTGTCAACATTTAGCTTCCAGATAAATTTATAACCTGATCACACCAATCAATACAACTCCCTAAACAGCTGAACATTATGCAAAAAATGTAAATATAAGCAAGGGCAATGTAAACAAATAGTTAGAACTATCATTGGCCTTAAAATACCATTTTTGGAATTATCATTTAACGGCACGAGATATTGTGGCCATAGATTTTGTGATAATTGCGTAGTGAAAATTGAAAGACAGAATGAATATCACAGTTGTGGACTTGTCTCTGTCCTTTATGAAGGTCTGAGATTAATTAGAAAATGTTCATTCCCATACTGGATAGAACCTCTCAATTTAATTCCTGACAGTTGTATTAAAACCAACTAAACTCCCATTATGGGAACAAAAACAGATAAACGTGCTGGTGCTGTAATTAAAATAAAGACTACTCTTTGCAAACATGAACCACTGCCTGCTCATTTTACACTGATAACTGCACACAGAATAAAACAATCAAAAATTTCCCATTTATGAGCAGAATGAAGAATATAGAACCTGACCTATTAATTCAACTGCTACTGCCATGTATTGGATTTGCTTCAAGGAGTTCAACAGTATAATAGAGTAATAATCCAAATTACAATTACCATACATTAATGGCTGGTTGACCCATTGCATTTGTTTTATTTCACAGTAAGATGATCATGATTGGCTTTATGAAAACAATTATATGGCATTACCAGTTGAACAGCTTCTTTACATAAACAAACACAATTTCTGTAACCAGCATGACAGGCATCAGATTTCTCAACTGCATTTTGGGATCAAGGCCGTTTCTTCAATCTGTATAGCTGCAACAATGAGTTCTGTTTGTATGCAAATACTGCATCTGAACAAAGTGAATAGAGTTTATAAAGGTAAATTTGATTATTGTAAAACATTTTAATTTTTAACATAAATATAGCACTCAATTAACTATTAATACACTGACAAATGAGCAATAACTTGTTTATGACTCATGTGCAAAAGATAAACATTCATTCTTCAAAAAAACTGCAGTATTTAATGACGTTACACATGGATTGAAGCATTTCCGGACAGTGGTGCAGATTAACAGAAAAGATGATTCTGAAATCAACATTCAATTAGGTTGTTAAATAGGTTAAGAAAGGGCAATGTTTTATATAAAGTGTTTGGCTCATTGCTATTGTAATCAATTTAGTATGATCAGAATAAATTAACAGCACATTCTGGTAGGGATTTTTTGAAAACATAATTCCCTATCTTAATATACACAATTTCATATCTGTGTTCGATAAGTGACAAGCAAAAAATGAAAGGACAGGCAAGACCCACTGGAACACCAGGAATTACTGGAGATGCAACATCATCAACCTAGTTCACTACAATATATACCCATGTTAAATCCACAAAGTTTAAAAAAAAATAGTTTTATAGTAAACAAGAATATTCTTACTGTATGCTTTCAGTTTCTCCCTTGGATTGTTTGACCTAACTTGATACTGGGAAGTGACAGGACTATGTCAGCCACAATTATTGTGCCTACTTTTAAGATTATGCTATGTTGGTTCCATAGTGCTGGCAGCACCCATACACACAGGAAGAGCACAAGTTACTCACTCCTTTGATTTGTACATATTTATATACGATGTTATGAACACTAATTACCGATCTAATTTATGTGTACTAACCTAGGATATTGCTCATTGATTTTTTAACACTAGGGAACAAACTTATTTGATCCAATGTCACAACTTTAGATTTTCAATATGCAGTTTAGCCAAAAAACCACAAAAGCAATAAGGAAGCACTATCAGTAGTTTCAAACATTAATGCAAGTAAGCAATTTGTGACAAAATTTAGAAATTACATGATATACATTTCATCTGTTGTGAGAACGAATTAATGAATAATTGACCAAGCTCAAAGAAACAGAATTGAAATTGCACTGCTGTACAAGATGGAAACTACTGAATTGCTATTTAGTTTATATATTCATATATCGACCACGTCAAACATTGAGGTAACAGAAACAGACAGCTATTAGGGATTAAAATCAATGGTTTTCATATCAACATTAGAGTAAGAATTGGGAGCACGGTGCTTACAGGTAAAAAAAAATTATTTGCCCAGGGAACAAAACAGACTTGCATGTTTATCATTGCAAATTAACATACATAAATCTTCAGTGGTGCTGCTCGTGGATAAAAATGTAAAAGCATCTTTACTATATCACATACATTATGCCACTATAGTAATTGGAATATATATATCTTTTGTGTTTTTACGCACTTCATGTCAACCTTTTCCCATTAATTGGCTATGTATATATTCATAATATAAACAGCCCAAATAAGCCTGTAGCACTGTAATTAAACCCTCCTACCAGTGATGCTGCTGTTTGTGTACATCAGAATTTATCATGGAAATACATTAAAAAAGGACAGAATGGATCACATTAAAATGGGGACTGAATTACAAAGACTACACTTACTCATGGCTCCCCATATATTGAATATATATTTCAAGGACCAGCTGAAGAGACAACTCTCCTTGGCTGACATCGAACAACAGACGTGGGATCAGGAAACTGCTGACAGAACTGACACTCAAAAATCAGGTACACTACACACAGGTTCGAGTCCTTAAGAAGCAAAGCTGTAGGAGAGAAACGTCGAAAACGGAAAGAAGCTGCTTCTGCCCAGGCTCCCCCAGGTCAAGAATTCCTGTGCCCCAAATGTTCAGGAATTGGACTGTTTAGCCACCAGTGAGCATGCCAACACCCATAGAGCCAAATCTTCCCTTGATCACAGTCTGCGAAGAACTAGCCATCATCATTGGGCAACTGCGCCATATTATCTTTTATAATTCTATAATAATTCGAAGAAAATGTTGTTGAACCTTCCTCTCCCAATTCATATTCTAATCATGAATTTACATTTTTGAAGTGTTTTCCCCCCAGTTAAGAAAAATGAAATAAGAACTACTGGTCACATGAATAGCTTCAGCCAATGAGACACAAGTAGAAAATTCATGCAATTACTATTGCCTAATACAAATGGCCAAAAGGGAGATTTTTTTCTCTCTACTTAACTCATGGATTATTTCTGTTCCCTCAGTATGATATATGAACTAATTGGCAATACAGCTCCATCTACAGTAGTGTACTTTGTTTTTTTTTAAGCTTAGTCCAATATTCATTAATTGCATATAGAGGCTACAACCCTTCTCCGAAGAAGGGTCACTGACCCGAAACGTTAACTCTGCTTCTCTTTCCACAGATGCTGCCAGACCTGCTGAGTGAATCCAGCATTTCTTGTTTTTGTTTCAGATTTCCAGCATCCGCAGTATTTTGCTTTTATTATACAACCCTTCTCAATGGATATAGTGGTGGCACTAAACTATATGAACCAGGAATAAGCTACAATCACTCCATAGCTTGTGTTAGACCTGTTGTTCGCAGATGGAGTAGCAGTTGCAGGAGTGGGGGTGGAGCTGGGCTGACAATCACCCTGATTATTCCAGGGTTAAGTAAGGAGAGAAGAGAGAAAATTGGCAAGTCTTTAACTGTTATCCAGAAAGCTTTGGTGGAAGTTGTGGGGGGGCAGGTAGTTGCACAGCTGGTAAGGACAGGGTCATGTTCTGCTATAATAACAGAACAGATACCTTACCAACATTGATTGTCCAGTAAGGTACATTAAGAAAGACCACCTGGGATATATATATCAGAGGGTTGCCAGACCTTCCAAAAGAACTGAACTTTTCCATGTCACCATCTTCAGGAAAGAAACAGCGTGAAGAAAAAACTCAGAAAATGGAAGGAAAGAAAAAAAGCAGCATAAAAGTAGCTACATCTTTAGAAATGCTACGCAGTTACAGCATGAGAAATATCAGTTTCAAATTCTTCAAATTCCAAAATATCTCTCCATTGTATAAAAATTCTAGAATGCCATGTAATTGTGAAGCTTTGCTTCAATTTCTATTATTAAAACAATTTAACAGTGAATACTGATATAACATTTATTTCTCCAGATTGAGGTACATCAATTAGGAGTTGCACCACCCAGAATATCCCTGTTAGCAAGATAATAAAATCTATCTTAATTAACTGAATGTCAAAATACACATCGTTGTCTTTTTAGTTCAGTACTGGTAAATAGTGAGGTGCCCAACCTTATAGTTTATGGCAGATTTCAGATGATGGAGAATGAAGAGTGACTCCTAAAGGAAGTGATACACGACTGCCTCAGCTTTGAAAAATTTGGTGGTATTTTTTAGATAAGAACTTTTGTCAGTCAGGATTCATAGAGACAATCGCTGTTCTCCCAGTCAACAAAACAGCTCTACTTACACTTCATGGACACTGAACTCCACAAAGCACATTTTACTGAATTCCAAATGTGTTTATGAGCCTTCATATGGTATTTAGTCCCCCAATAGCAATGGTAAAGCTGTCGCCCCAACCCCCAGTTAATATTTCATAGTTTTCAAACAGCAGACTCTGCAGAATGAATTATCTTCAGGCCTTATATTTACCTCACTCCCTCTTCTGTCTTATCATCAAAATTATTTAGTCAACAAATTATTAGGAAAAAGTTGTCACTCAAGGTGATCACTGTAGCATTCTCTGCCCCCAATAAAAACACTGCAAGGACTCAGCTTGTACGTTCCTTTGAGCTATTGCCAGAGAAGGACAGCACTTGGGAGTGGAGTGTGTGCGGAAAAGAGAATGTCCTGATCTGATCAAGGGGGAAAATATCTTTCTGCTTCTGTACACATTTAGTCAGCTTAGTAGCAAAAAGAAACCAATGTTCCTTGTCCCAGAGGACAAGTAATCCTACAGCAATCTTGTTCGTTTTCTATCTGGTTGTTATACAGATGCAATGCCAGAGGCCTAGTAGCAGCCTGTCCCTCCAGTATTTGTTAGCTAACAATTCTCGATAATGGGACAAAGAGAAAAGACAAACTAAATTGAGAGGTTTAAAAAGATATATATTGGAAGTGGGAAAACAATCGGGGAATAGTTAGTCAAAGGATATTGCTGTGGCAGTTGAGTTATAAAGCCCAAAGTGACAGCAGTTCATAAGCATGGTAAGATTCATCAGCCTGGAGTCAGGTTGCGAGTGAAATGTTCAGGCGGACTACAAGCAGCCGACAGGAGCATAGGTAGTGGCTCAAGTAGTACTAGTTCGGGCTTTCCAGATCTTATATTATTTAATATAAAATGAAATACTGCAGATGCTGGGAATCTGAAATAAAAACAGAAAATGCCGGAAATACTCAGCAGGTCTGGCAGCATCTGTGGAGAGAAACACGAGTTGACATTTCAGCTTGGTTCTGATGGAAGATCACTGACTTGAAATGTTAACTCGGTTTCTCTCTCTACAAATTCTGCCAGACCTGAGCATTTCCAGTATTTTCTGTTTTTAGTTCCTGTATTACTTAACCTGCTTGCCTGTGGCTAATTGTGCTGGTTAAGGAAGGAAAAATGTTTGTGCTGGAAATATACAGCAACAATTTAAAGTAATACATTAAAAATCACTTAAATTACCTTTTCAAAGCTTGTTACTTAAAACTTTAAACAAAGGAGATGGGATAAATTAATTCTGAAATACAAACAGCATGCATCTTTCATACAGATGAGTTTTTTTGATGCAAAGGAATGAAGAAGCTATAATAGGTCACAAATCTTCAGAAGCAGAAGGAAACCTGTGAAAGCCACAGGTAGCAGAATAGGAGGCTAGGGAAAGGGGCAAAAAGTAACTGGGGGAATAGATGTTTAAAAGAACATTTATATATCCTTTATCACCCCTTTTGCCACACAGGGATGAGTCATATTTGTGTTTTCACTAGGGGAAGCCAGTGACCACCCACCGCCCCGACCACTGCGCTCTCCATAAGGCTAGACAGCAATGTATGAAATTTTGGACCAAGAAGGGTCAGGTAAGGATTATAATGCAATTTTAAAAATTCTTTAAACCAGTCCAATGCTTTCACAATTAAAGAACTTACTGGTAAACAGGTCATTGTTCTGTCCTTCATGAAGAATTACGACATGACCAGAAGCATTCGTCATTGAATACAAAGAGTCATCAGGCCATTAAAGTTATTCAGTGGCTTAAATCTTATGTTAACCTTTGCCCTCACCTGAAGACACTCTTCACATATGGTCGAGTGAATTGTCAAATGAACAAAATAAACGACTGAAGTTTTTTTTAAACGTGAGACTATGGGGAGTTAGATTACATAAACAGCAAAGACGGAGCTTCCATCATACACAACATATATGTAAGACGCTACAAGTTGCGAATCAGTGGTCACTCATCATGTTGAAAATAAAAACATTTACACAGCTCAGAACCTAACAAGGGAGATGCTCACAAGTAGGTTTCATGCACAATGGGAACATAAGGGTGACAGAACACCAAAACTGTTTATGCATGTTACCCACCAGGAACCTTTCTGTAGACATAATTGCCTTAAAACAAACTACCACTTGTTTGCTGCCTGATTTACTTCACTCTATAAACATGAAGTGTGGACCTTTAACCCTCCCCCCCCCCTCCTCATTCAAAGCTACCACAAGCTGTGAATGATTAGCTGGTTAGCTTGTCAGAAGTTAAGATAGCGTATCTGACATGGAGCCCTCAGTGAGTCTGTCTGAAGACTGAACAAACAGAAAGGAAAAAGGACACAATGAAGAAGGGGTAGCAGATGAGCTGCAGGAAGGTCACTTGTACATCAGTCTCTGCTGAAAAACATTGCACAATAGTACACAAGTTCCTCACAGCAGAGAGCGAGAAGGCGAAAAAGAGAGACTTGACGGCAATAAATTAAAATTGTTTGTAGGTAAAACACAGCACTATACTCTTTTAAAAAAAACTCATTTCTGCAGCTGCAGCTGGAGGTACATTTGCATTTTTTTTTTAACCACTGTTAGATAAATGGCACCTGCAAGGTAGTAACAGAAGCTTCTAGACTACCAGACAGATTCACAACACATCACTAATTAAAAATATCTATGCTGTTACTTGAAATCACTTCTGTTGAAAAGCCAAACCACGCTGCTTCCCTCAAATCTCCACAAGTTTTGAAACCACAATCAAGCAGAAAAACAGCCAATCGAACACCAGCAGATTGATTACCAGAAACCAACACAGATCAATTAAATAGGGGGGGTAGGTGGGGGAAACTCACCGTCTCCTTATTTGGAAGCAGCTCTTTGCGAATCCTGAAGAAGTTCTTGCCGTACTGCCTCAATCCCTTAATGAAGCGTTTCTGTTGGAAAGAAAAGAGGAGTCAACAAGGGAGGCAGGAGAAAAGCAGCCTTTGCTTTGGCTCGACAACGAGGGAGAAAGAAAATACACCAGGGGAAGCGAGGAAAATGGCGGAAATTGTACTGCACAGAGCTCCTTTTTCTTTGCAAGCCACTGATCACTCAGACTGGAGGCACCCTACATGATACAGACAACACACACACAGCTCAGGAAAGGCTTGCTGCACTTCTTCAGGGCTTGGCCTGACTTCAACAAACCATGACAACAATTAGAGCACAAAAGGAAAGCGAGAAGGACCTTTTTTCTTTTCTCCCAGTCCCTGGTAATGTCAGTGTGCCGTCAGTAAGTGGCAGAGGGGGAGCATACAAGCGAGAAATACCTTGTCACTCTGCTCCAACACTACAAAGGGGGTGGTTTACATGCGATCCCTTGCTGGGCTCTCTCGTCTCCGGTCAGACATAAAACCTGGCATGGATCACTGATTTCCCAACAGCCCAGAATATGTATTCCAAGCAACACAGTGAAACATCACTAAAGCAACTATGTTGCCAAGTCGTTTCTCAGCAAGTACTTCCCTCTAATCTCATTAACTAGCTCTTTTCATTTGGCCAGTGAGCCGCACAAATCCATTCATAACACTGCTCTCAAAGAAGCAAGAAGGCACATCAGCAGTGTGAAAGGTCTGACTTTCCCTGTCAAAGATAACGGACATTGAGTAGGCTTTGGGGTGGATTACAACAATTCTGTAATGAACTTGACGCTACCAATTATTTCACCAACGCTAGGAACAATTTAAACATTAATATAATGCAGGTTCAATTTTCTGCTCGCAAAATAGTCCTTTCTGCTGACCTAACAATTAAGCAACCTAGCTTTCAAGGAAATAGGCAATTGATTAGTTATGTGTTTTAAAAAAAATAATTTCAGGCAAAGTTTCTGAGGTGAAGATTTTCTGCAGCCATTGAATCAAAAAGGCAACAAGCAAATTTACATTAACATGGTTCCACTGATGTCTCAATAAGCAAGTGAGATACATACCATGAAAACGGCATATGAAAACTACTCTATACAACGTTGACCAATTTTAACCGAGGCAGTAGTGAGCTGCTGCAATTTAGTTTAATATCCCTGGGAACAGGAAGTAAAACTGAAAATACCTCTCAACTGCTATATAGTTTTCCACAGGTCAACATGGGTGTGGACAGTATTGCCAATTCATACATGAAAATGAGACTTAGTAGAAACACTCTCACCTCTGAGAATGCTGAAGGAGTATTACACTGTCAAAGGTGTCATCTTTTGGATGAGATGTTAAACCGAGGCGGTTTTAAAAGATCCCACAGCATTATTCAACGAAGAAAAGGGAGTTCGTCTGGTGACCTAGTTAATATTTATCCCTTAATCAATATCAACAATACAGAATATATGGTTATTTTCTCATTGCTTTTGTGCGACCTTGCCATGCGCAAACTGGCTGCTGCATTTCCCATATTACAACAGGGATAAAACTTATAAAAGTTCTTCATTGGCTGTAAAGCACTTTAAGATATTCTGAGGCTGTGAAAGATGCTTTATTAGTGGAAGTTCTTTCTTTCATATTGATCCATTGACATAAAATGTCCATATTTGAGTGAGGCCAGGGAACCATACCAGTTACCACCTTGAGAAGAGGAGTAAGTGGAGGCTCCAAAAAAGGGCATTTTGAGGTTTTTTTTAAGTGAAGGGTTTAATGCATCTGTTTGTAGTTATATGAATGGTCCATTTCTCCCACCGTCTTTCAGATTTTCATAGTCAAATCAATGTTTGCAAACTGTTGGAATCAGTGCAGTTCCCCAGTTCTTGCCATAATTGTAGAAACAGAATAATGTACCCAACTCTTCAGAAGCACTCAAGACTGTTGGGGCTGAATATTCCGACCCCACAATGGCAGGCTTGGAGGAAGAGGGGCTGGGAAAATAAGGGGAAGCACTACCGATGTGGGAAGCCAATTACAGACCAAATTAGATCCAATTTTGCGGCTGTGCCAGCATTTTGCAGCCCCCCACCATGTGCAGAGTCCACCATCGCAATAGAGATGGGCTCCCTGCGGCAGGGGTGGGGGGACCAGCGAAGCCTGAGACTCCATGCCCCAAAGAGGGGGGTTGTGGCCCAAACAATCCAGCCAGAAGGGTTTTCCTTCCACTTCAACCCGAACAATTTTACCTTTAAATGCATGCTTCTGAAGGAACCTCCATGTTGAGGCTCACTTGCGGTTCCCGACCTACCTCAGCAGTGTCCAACTTTCCCTGTGGCGCTGCCAAGGCTCCAGAGCTGCTGGTCCTCTGATTGGACAGGCAGCATTGGGATCCCGCCCACTGTCTGTAATAGCATGGTGAGTGCAGATGTGGCCAATTAGGTGGCTGCCTCCAGGAAGACTGCACCATCGGACGCATTGCTGCTAAGTGTGGGCTTGGGACCCCCAGTTGGTCCCGACATCGGGGTCCCGAAGCCCGCGAGAAAATCCAGCCCTAAGTGTCTCACCCTTAACTTTTCAAAACACTTTTATATTGCACAGTTGAACTGAAACCCTAAAGCACAGCTTTTTTGAAAACCAGTACTTCTGAGGAACATAACAAATACACATTCATTTCATGGCTGTCTGTGGCGCAGAATGATTGCTACATATCACCACAAAACAGGCACAACACCTCAAAAGTAATTTATTGTGTGAAGCACTTTGATATGCTTTAACATGAAAGGTGCTATATCAATACAAATATAAAAGAATAGTTTTCATTCTTTTCTGCTAATTGGTAAATGCGGAAACCATCCTTTGTAAATGTTGCCAGTGGGCAAAACAAGTTATTCAGGATACAAGAGGTAAATTACGCAGTACTTCTGATTTAAAAAAAAATAATCCCAAGGATATAATAAAACCAGATATTAATTGCATATTTGAAGCTGAAAGTTAAACTCTTGCCCCTTAGGTTACAGAAGTGTTTGTAGTGTGCAATAACACTCACAGCTGAGACCTTTACCCATTCTGTCAAAAACAGACTTCTGTAAAGTTTGGATCACTAGTTTACTGATACAGCTCTCAAGGGCAGCTATATTTGATATTATGCACATAATTATAGTTTTAAAGATTTGCTGTTATAAGGCTTAGTTATTAATCCTCAAAATATGATTAGTAACAAAGCATTCTGTCAGCAGGCTGCAGCAATGTAGGTAACTCAGTTATATTTAGTATGTTCAATATATTCCAACAAACACCTAAACAGCAGGATGTTTCAATCCCTATGATGTAGTTAAAAGCACAATACATATTTTGCAGGTCAACATTAAAATTAACAATTTTTAAATAAAAAAATTAATCAAACATTTTCCAACCTAACAGAAATGTATCTCAAATAAATGGTGCCAAAGAATGTAAAATCACTGTACTAAATGTATTCATGGTTTCTTGTTTTTAAGTTGAAAGGATGAATTGTTTCATTTTATAGTAGCAATATTTTTTGAAAAACTGATTTTATACTGTTGACCTATAGTATAGAACAGCCCAGTAAAACAAATGCTCCGAGGATTGACAAGCTGCTTTTAAGAATAAATATTACATACCTTCAGTAACAAGCCAGCAAAGAACTGGAAGTACAGATGCAGCTTTTACATTTTCTAAGAACAGCTTTCCCTGCTAACTTTGCAATGAATCACATTACAGCACTTTTTTCAACCATTTTCAATTTAAATATACAGGAGGTTAATTAAATTCTAAATAAATGATAAAGAATTTGAATGTATACATTTTGTACTTCATTTTACAGGTGGGCAATTGTGGATGTGGGGCCAGAAAGCCGACATAAACAACAAGCTGAGCTGGACAGGCTAATGATCTTTCCAATGTTCATCAACAAAAACCGATTCATGATTCATTCATTGCTTTGCAGTTCTGGGATCCTGCTGTGCACAAAATGGCTGCTGTTTTCCTACAGAACTGCACTTCAAAGTAATTACTTGGAGCTGAAGCTTTCTCAGATGTTTCTGAGACGTGATGAGACATATAAATATCTTTCTTTCCTACCGCAATATCATTAGGTTTCAATACTATATCGTTCTATTAAATCATCATTTCAAAAAGTCAGCAGTGAAAATGCATAACAAAATATTTCGGGGATTCAATAAAACAAAAAAACAAAATACTGTTTGTGTGGAAATCTGAAATAAAAAGGAAAAAGGTTCAGTTAACATTTCAGGTCGATCAACTTTCATCAGACGATGAAAGATTCATCTTGAAACGATAACTGAATCGTTTTTCTCTCTCTGCAGATGCTGCTTTGCTTGCTGAGCGCTTCCAGCATTTTCTGTTTTTACTTCAGGGTCTCATCTGCTTTTGTTGCCAAGTCAAAATTTTCCTAGCGTTTGGAATGCATGCTTATATTTTAACTGCTCAGTCTTAATATAAGACGGCTGCACGTTGTTTGCAGTTTCAGCCTTACCACAAACACATTAGGTGGCCTGATAAATAAAAACAGGATGCATGAACTGCTACAATAGCAAAGATTCCTACTTAATTCTGTCCAACCTCAGTGGAATACATATTTGCCCTGCGTCAGACCACTGCTGTACCTATCTTGGTTAATTAGGTCTGAATGTAAAGGATAACTGGAGGGATAACCTGTAATTACACCTGAACATTTAGTCTTTGCCTCATTTAATTGCTGCACCTTTATTATCTACTCAGTAATACTGAATGCTGTAGGTTCATCTTTAAAACAACATCCAAGTGCTGTTGGTTTTCCTATGCTCTCCTGCTTAAGGCTCCAGCTCAGCTGCCTAGCTCACTCAGCTCACAGCCTCGCTAATAAATCACCCAACAATCTGCTCTCTGAATTGCTTTGGCCATGGTTTGATTGCTCCAGCCCATGTTGCCAAGCAACAGCACAGGAGAGAAGTCAAAAGAATTGCTGACAAATGGCCAAACGGCTGAAACAACAGACTTGTCTTCAGCAGGATCTGTTCCAAAGAACTGCCTGATTTTTTTTGTTGCTGTTCTGTTCTCTCTACTACATGACTGGAAAAAACCAAGAAGCAATTCTAATTGACACAAACTCCCTCCTCAACAGATAACTGCCATTAGTAGTGGTCAGGGTGAGATCATAAAAAATTAACAAAGGATGATTTTAAGAAAAGTAAATATACCACAGTTAAATAATGGATTCCAACAGTGAATGCATATGTTTACGAAAAAAAAGTGTTTCTACAAAGAAAAGGCCCTGAAAGTAAAAGTTAATGTCCAAGTGGGTTATTCCCAGAAAAGTCCCCTAGGGTTATATTCGATCATTTTTTGTTCACCTCAACAGCACTCTTTCTTTGGCCTGTATAAAATAAACTATAACCCATTAAGCACTAGCATTTTCTTTCAATATGTACATTATTCTACTTCATTTAAAAACAAATCAGTCATTAATTCACAACATTCCGACAACATACTGAATCCAGTTTCATTGTTTATAACTTCTGCAAAGATGGTGCCACAATCCTCAAAAAATAAACTGCATCAGCATTTTTATTGTCTGCATAGACTGGACAATTTAAAGTAGCCTGCTCAGTGCAAGGTTAGAGTGCTGCACTACCAATTAGGAGATCAGAGTTCAAATCATAGAATCAAATGGTAAATGTGCATATGCTTTCTGAGAATGTGAATTTTGTCCATTTCAGCCAGATCTGCAGAAGAGAGAAAAAAATCTGGGAGGTTTTCCTTAGTGCCCCTGCTGGTAGGCTGGCCAAGAAGCAAGGCAGACAGCCTTTGTGAAACTGTCCACTGAATGGAACATCCATCCTACAGCCAAAAGTGGGTACTGTGATTAAATTGTGTGTATTGAGGGGAGAGTGTGGGGGGACCGTGGGGTGAATTTTTTGGAGATGTTTGAACGGTTGCAGCAGTTATTGACATCTACCATTACCAATGTGAAAAATATTCATATCGTCAAAGGATGGATGAACTTAACAGTCAATATTCAGTAAACTCTTGATTCGGGTGTTTAGGAGTTCCTATGCATCCAATCCGACACTAAAAGAAATCCTGTATTGGGGTAATTTGCAAAAAGGGTAAACTATTTAACCTAGCAGATGCAAAACAAATATAAAAGTGTGTATTTTAACAATTTATGAAGTGTGAACTCCATAATATCATTAGCAGCATCTCCAATACCGAACATCTGTTCCTGCTGGGGGACTTTAATGCCAGGGTTGGGGCCGACCATGCCTCATGGCCCTCCTGCTTTAGGCGCTATGGCATTGGAAGGATGAATGAGAATGGACAGCGACTGCTTGAGTTGTGTACCTATCATAACCTCTGCATCACCAACTCATTCTTTCACACTAAACCCTGTCACCAGGTTTCTTGGAGGCACCCAAGATCACGTCGTTGGCACCAGCTGGACCTCATCGTCACAAGGCGAGCCTCTTTAAACAGCGTTCAAATCACACGCAGCTTCCACAGGGTGGACTGCGACACCGACCACTCCCTGGTGTGCAGCAAAGTTAGACTCAGACCAAAGAAGCTGCATCACTCCAAGCAGAAGGGTCACCCGAGCAGAATTTCTTATCCACAGCTGTTACAAAAAATTTCTAAATTCACTTGAAAAAGCCCTTCAAAACACTCCCACAGGGGATGCAGAGACCAAGTGGGCCCACATCAGAGACGCCATCTATGAGTCAGCTATGACCACTTATGGCAAATGTGTGAAGTGGAATGCAGACTGGTTTCAATCTCACTTTGAAGAGCTGGAACCTGTCATAGCCGCTAAGCGCATTGCACTGCTGAACTACAAGAAAGCCCCCAGCGAGTTAACATCCGTAGCACTTAAAACAGCCAGAAGCGCTGCACAGAGAACAGCCAGGCACTGCGCAAATGACTACTGGCAACACCTATGCAGTCATATTCAGCTGGCCTCAGACACTGGAAACATTAGAGGAATGTATGATGGCATTGAGAACGCTTTTGGGCCAACCATCAAGAAGATCGCCCCCCTCAAATCTAAATCAGGGGACACGATCACTGACCAATGCAAGCAAATGGACCGCTGGGTTGAGCACTACCTAGAACTGTACTCCAGGGAGAATGTTTTTTTTTATTTTTAGAGATACAGCACTGAAACAGGCCCTTCGGCCCACTGAGTCTGTGCCGACCAACAACCACCCATTTATACTAACCCGACAGTAATCCAATATTCCCTATCACCTCCCTCCACGAGGGGCAATTTACAACGGCCAATTTACCTATCACCTGCAAGTCTTTGGATGTGGGAGGAAACCGGAGCACCCGGCAAAAACCCACGCAGACACAGGGAGACAAAGAACAAAGAAAATTACAGCACAGGAACAGGCCCTTCGGCCCTCCAAGCCTGTGCCGATCCAGATCCTCTATCTAAACATGTCGCCTATTTTCTAAGGGTCTGTATCTCTTTGCTTCCTGCCCATTCATGTATCTGTCTAGATACATCTTAAAAGACGCTATCGTGCCCGCGTCTACCACCTCCGCTGGCAACGCGTTCCAGGCACCCACCACCCTCTGCGTGAAGAACTTTCCACGCATATCCCCCCTAAACTTTTCCCCTCTCACTTTGAACTCGTGACCGCTAGTAATTGAATCCCCCACTCTGGGAAAAAGTTTCTTGCTATCCATCCTGTCTATACCTTGCAAACTCCGCACAGGCAGTACCCAGAATTGAACCCGGGTCCCTGGAGCTGTGAGGCTGCAGTGCTAACCACTGCGCCACTGAGACCGCCCTCAATGCAGCCCAGCCTCTGCCAGTCATGGATGAGCTGGACGTGCAGCCTACAAAATCGGAACTCAGTAATGCCATTGATTCTCTAGCCAGCTGAAAAGCCCCTGGGAAGGACGGCATTACCCCTGAAATAATCAAGAGTGCTAAGCCTGCTATACTCTCAGCACTCTACGAACTGCTTTGCCTGTGCTGGGATGAGGGAGCAGTACCACAGGACATGCGCGATGCCAATATCATCACCCTCTATAAAACAAAGGTGACTGCGGTGACTGCAACAACTACTGTGGAATCTCCCTGCTCAGCAAAGTGGGGAAAGTCTTCGCTCGAGTCGCTATAAACAGGTTCCAGAAGCAGGCCGAGCGTGTCCACCCTGAGGCACAGTGTGGCTTTTGAGCAGAGAAATCGACCATTGACAAGTTGTTCTCCCTTCGTCAGCTACAGGAGAAATGCCGTGAACAACAGATGCCCCTCTACATTGCTTTCATTGATCGCACCAAAGCCTTTGACCTCGTCAGCAGACGTGGTCTCTTCAGACTACTAGAAAAGATCGGATGTCCACCAAAGCTACTAAGCATCATCACCTCATTCCATGACATATGAAAGGCACAATTCAGCATAGCGGTGCCTCATCAGACCCCTTTCCTATACTGAGTGGCGTGAAACAGGGCTGTGTTCTCGCACTTACACTGTTTGGGATTTTCTTCTCCCTGCTGCTCTCACATGCGTTCAAGTCTTCAGAAGAAGGAATTTTCCTCCACGCAAGATCACGTGACAGGTTGTTCAACCTTGCCCGCCTAAGATTGAAGACCAAAGTACGGAAAGTCCTCATCGGGGAACTCCTTTTTGCTGACGATGCTGCATTAACATCTCACACTGAAGAGTGTGTCTGCAGAGTCTCATCGACAGGTTTGCAGCTGCCTGCAACGAATTTGGCCTAACCATCAGAGCCTCAAGAAAACAAACATCATGGGGCAGGACGTCAGAAATGCTCCATCCATCGATATCGGCGACCACGCTCTGGAAGTGGTTCAAGAGTTCACCTACCTCGGCTCAACTATCACCAGTAACCTGTCTCTCGATGCAGCAATCATCAAGCGCGTGGGAAAGGCTTCCACTGCTATGTCCAGACTGGCCAAGAGAGTGTGGGAAAATGGCGCACTGACACGGAACACAAAAGTCCAAGTGTATCAAGCCTGTGTCCTCAGTACCTTGCTCTACGGCAGCGAGGCCTGGACAATGTATGTCAGCCAAGAGCGACGCCTCAATTCATTCCATCTTCGCTGCCTCCGGAGAATCCTTGCATCAGGTGGCAGGACCGTATCTCCAACACAGAAGTCCTTGAGGCGGCCAACATCCCCAGCTTATACACCCTACTGAGTCAGCGGCGCTTGAGATGGCTTGGCCATGTGAGCCGCATGGAAGATGGCAGGATCCCCAAGGACACATTGTACAGCGAGCGCATCACTGGTATCAGACCCACCGGCCGTCCATGTCTCCGCTTTAAAGACGTCTGCAAATGCGACATGAAATCCTGTGACATTGATCACAAGTCATGGGAGTCAGTTGCCAGTGATCGCCAGAGCTGACGGGCAGCCATAAAGGCGGGGCTAAAATGTGGCGAGTCGAAGAGACTTAGCAGTTGGCAGGAAAAAAGACAGAAGTGCAAGGGGAGAGCCAACTGCGTAACAGCCCTGACAACCAATTTTATTTGCAGCACCTGTGGAAGAGTCTGTCACTCTAGTATTGGCCTTTATAGCCACTCCAGGCGCTGCTCCACAAACCACTGACCACCTCCAGGCGCTTACCCATTGTCTCCCAAGACAAGGAGGACAAAGAAGAAGAAGATGGAGTGTTTATACATGCTGCTAAATGTAAAGACTGGATTTTTTTTTTACACAGGTCAAACCTAGCCAGTGACAAGCACCAGGATGGGTAATAGCAGACTGACCATCAGCAGATAATCTGCAGCCACATTGCACAATGTGAAAATGTATGTACTCAGCTGTCCACCTGGCTGTCATTATGTATTGTTGTAGCCACTTGCTTTATTATGCAATGGGAGACAGGGTGCCCGTACAGCGAGTGCAGCTAGTTTTTATTGCTCCAACAAGTCCGACCACAAGGGCATGACTTTGATATCGGCAGTGTCAGACTCCATGGAAGCAGGAGTAGAAATATCAAAAATACCGAAAGCCTTATTAAAGGAGATTGTGCAAGTTATTTACATATCTGCTAGGGTGCTCTAGGGAGGAGCATACCACTGTAACCAGTGACAGTAAATGAAAAGAGCCTGTTTTTAAAAAAAAGTACAGTATATCAATATTTTTTGCAAAGTAAAATGAGCGCATGCTATTTTTAATTGTGGGCTTTACATTAGCATTAAAGCAGTTGAAAAGAAACAATTCTCACTGTATATTGTGAAATAAATGCAGTTCAGGAAAATGAGGTTATGGCCGCCTTGCACATGTAAATTATTCTATCTACACAAACAAGTGAACCAGAACTACCTTCTCTGCAGGTTACCAGCAGTTTAAAAAAACATGCTCTTGCTTTCACCATCAGGGAGTATCAGCTCGAACCATGCATATTCTCTTAACAATGGCTGTCCCAAACATTTTGCGATATCACCACCACCACCAGCTAAATCACAACAAGCAAAGATAATCACCATGGTGCATGAAAACATTCATAGAAATTCTATTTTCATCTATCTATATTACACAAAAGTTAATTTTTTTAGAACTAGAATTCTGTACCAGTAACTATTCGACATGTTTACTCCATCTGTGAAAAAGACATCTAAAGGGAACTAACTCCTGCTTCACAGGATTTAGGTGGTCTCATTCATAAATGGCCAGAATTTTACGTGGCGGCGGAGACCCCACCCACGGCCAAAAAGTCGTGGACAGGCCTGCCACTGCTGGGCCTGGAAGCCGCACAGTGATTTTATATGGTCCTGGCCCTTAATTGGCCTCCGGCAGGACTTCTGTCCCTCTGAGGCATGAAGTCGTGCCTCCATGAGCTGCCAGCCAATCAGCGGACTGGCAGTTCTCAGTCCCAGCAGCACCACCAGGAGCAGTGGCCACTGCTGGGACTGCACCCAGCATAAGGAGCTGCAATGGAGGAGGCCTTGGAATAGAGCTAAGTGTGTGGGGCCTTGCCAGGGACAATCAGCTGGACGCTGGACCCTGGCGAGGCAAGAGGGGATAGATTGAGGGAGGGAGAGAAACGTGCTGCAGTGGGGGTGGCATGCGCCATGGGGAGGAACCTCCATGGGACACAGGATGCCCAATCAGGAGGGCTCCCCAGCCCACAAAGAAGCCACTAGGTTTTACTGGGCAGCCTCCTGAGGCGCTGAGCCGCCCACCCGCTGCTGGTAATATACCAGCGGCGGTGGGAGGAGGTCGTTAAGTGGCAATTAATTGGCCACTTAAAGGCCTTAATTGACCTGGGGTGGGCAGATCGTCTATCACTGCCGCCACCGCTTGGTAAAATTGCAGTGTGGACGGCAAGGCAACATGAACGGCACCCCCCCAGCCTCTCACTCTATCTTACGCCCTCTTCCCCGTCTGCAGCCCACTCCTGTGGGGTTCGTAAAATTCCGGCCCATGTCTAACAGGTTCACACGCAGAATCTGCTAGATTTGTGCTAAAAATGTGTTTATGAAAAAAGATAAGCAGTTGAATTTCCAAGTTTAAAAAGGGGAAATCTTTTCGAATTTGTAGCAAAGTTGGCAATGGGAGATCCAAAGAATGCTGGCCTGAAACTGATACGGTACAAGTACCGTGATGGAAACCACACTTGCCAAATGGAAACATATCAATTTTATCATATGGAACACTATTTAAACTTTTACTGGTCATTGAACATAACTTGTTTAGATTTAGATTAGATTAGATTAGAGATACAGCACTGAAACAGGCCCTTCGGCCCACCGAGTCTGTGCCGACCATCAACCACCCATTTTTTATACTAATCCTACACTAATCCCATATTCCCAACAAACATCCCCACCTATCCCTAAATTTCCCTACCACCTACCTATACTAGTGACAATTTATAATGGCCAATTTACCTATGAACCTGCAAGTCTTTTGGCTTGTGGGAGGAAACCGGAGCACCCGGAGAAAACCCACGCAGACACAGGGAGAACTTGCAAACTCCACACAGGCAGTACCCGGAATCGAACCCGGGTCCCTGGAGCTGTGAGGCTGCGGTGCTAACCACTGCGCCACTGTGCCACAGAGCTGAATGGCTGAAAACATGGCTGCACATTTGCATTCTGAAAGACAGTTGCATAGAGAGACAATGGGAGTGCTCCCTGATTCAATTAGCCAGATGGGTTTTACCAATAGTGATGATAAAAAGAGAGTCATTGTCTGTGTAAGAGCCAGCACTCCACCCCCCCCACCGAGTGTGTCTAGTAAGCTTTGAAGAAGAAGAAGAATAAACAACCCGTGCAGGCGATGCTGTTTCAAAGAGCTGGTCACATGCTAACCTGCTGGCCAACCTGGGCATTGATTGAATTGTGCCTCACAGAAATGTTTTGGGTAGACTGCAATTGAACTTCAAGCAATGTCCCAGGGACCCACGGAAGCAACTTAAGCCTCAAGACAGATGAACCCTTTTCAGCCATCTGGTACCAACGAAAGAAGTTTGAAAGTGTGTACTGGGCCCCTACAAGAACTGCAAGACTCCAATCAAGGTCTTTACATCCAAACCAAAAACAGTAACTGAATTCCATCTACTACTCCAAACCTCCCCCCTTTAATTCTTTCTTCTCCTCTGTATCTATTTGTGTGTGTGGTTAATGCATATGCATGCTAGCATGGTTGCGTTGTGTATTTTTAGTAATTTTAACTGAGTTAGAGTGTTAGGGTGAATAAACTTACATCTTTCCTGTTTAAACCCAAGAAAGCCTGTCTGGTTGGTTCATTTACAATTACAATCAGAAAGCAGTGAGCAAGGACTCACTGAGGTGAAGTTAAAGACACTGTTTAAAAAAATTAAACCCTGTTACGGCCAAACCAGGAAAGGGCCATGAGGGGAGCCTGAGACCCCTTCCTCACCTAGCTGTAGCAGTACAGACAGCAATATCGAACTTCTGCCAATTTTATATTAGTGCGGGATGGCTATTGACACAAAGAAAACTCCACTTGTTTTATTAATTGCAAAAAGACTCATTAAACATAATTAAAAAGTAATTTCCCACAAATTTGGACAGTGCATGCAACAAGTAACAGAAAATACATCTACTCTGTATGCTGTATAGTGCACCAAAAAAAAGCCTCAATGCCGAGGAAGAGTGCACAAGAGTGTTAAGAATTAGAATTAGAATATTACAGCGCAGTACAGGCCCTTCGGCCCTCGATGTTGCGCCGAGCTGAACGTGTTTTGAGCATAGCCTCCTCCTCACATATTTGTTTTATGTGGGTGGACCCGATCTTGCAGACCTGAGATGATTGTTAAAGATGCAGCACTCCATTTCTGTCCGTTAACAGTGGCAGCAAGGAGGTCAGGAGAAAAGGGAGGAAAGCACAGATTCAGACCCCCTTACTACTGAACTACCATGCTGCTGGACAGGTGCAGAGTTATTCAGGATGAAAAAGAAAAATCTAAAGTCACCACCAGCAGAACTCATTGCCAGGCTGTTTTTGGGTATCTTTCAATTATCAACTCTGAACAGCTTTGGAAGTAGTTCAGGAGCAAGCACTTCTGTTGAGGGCATTGTGGTCCAGGAAGACAAGAAAACCAAAAAGATAAACAGGGCTTATATCCTCAAAAAAAATTTGCAATATATTTTGTGCCCAAAGAACCTAACCAAGTAGAGATTAATTTTCCAAAAATCAATCTATTTTTCAGTTTTCTCTTACAGGGATTGACACCGACAATATTTTGTTTGTGTGCTTAGACCACTGACCTCTGCTTGCTTCCACTGGATCCTGGTCCCATGATTGGCAAGAAGCCAGGGGTGATGAGTGGCAATCAGCAAAGTTAGTGCAACTCCTCGTTACCAAGAGATCAAAAGAAAAAAAAAACACAAATGCTGGAAATCTGAAGTATAAACAGAAAATACTGGAAATACACAGGTTTGTCAGAACCTGAAAATGATGAAAGGAGTCAGTGATTCAGGTAGCAGAAATCCTTCCTTTTCTCTTTCAGATCCTGATAGACTCTCAACGCATTTGCAGAATTTTCTGTTCTTATTCCTTGCTCTGTCTTCACATCTTTGTCATCTCTGGATTCACCAACATTTTCACAAGATAATTTCACCTATCCAGAATGGTGTTAAAGTCCCCACACTGCAGCAACTAATTGGTTCTTAAAATGAACTCGATTTTTATCTTCACTATATTTGGGAGTCCATTCCATGTATTGACCACTTTATAAAGAACTTATGATGTAATTTTTAAATTTCCCTTTTAGAACATAAGAAAATAAACAGGAGCAGGAGTAGGCCGTACAGCCCCTCGAGCCTGCTCCATCATTCAATGAGATCATGGCTGATCTTCGATCTCAATTCCACTTGCCCACCCATATCCCTTGATTCCCTTTGAGAGTCAAAAAATCTATTGGTCTCAGCTTTGAATATACTCAATACCGACATCCACACTCCCCTGGGGTAGCACTCCAGGTGTGGTCTCTCCAAAGCGCTGTAAAATTGCAGCAAGACGTCCTTACTCTTGTACTCCACCCTCCTTGCAATAAAGGCCAACATACCATTTGCATTCCTAATTATTTCATGCATGTGAACTTTGTGTTCATGTACAAGAACACCCAAATCCCTCTGAACACCAATATTTAATAGTTTCTCACCATTTAAAATTTTTTTTTTTCTTTTTCTATTCTTCTTACCAAAGTGAATAACCACATACTTCCCCACATTTTATTCCATATGCCACCTTCTTGACCACTCACTTAACCTATCTATATCCTGTCTTGCTCGGAGGGAGCTGTGATGAAATAAAACAATGTACTGGAGGAATTATGAAAGTAAAAAGTGAATTGTTAAACTGAACCACAAAAGACATGCCACATTTAATGCGAAAGAATTTGTAGAGCAGGGAGACATATCCCATGATAAGTTAAATCAATTAGGTATTGAAGATTTAAAAACCCTAGCTGACAGGTGGGAGTCACTTTCAAACAAAAAACAAAGAAAGCTGAAATACTTAAGAATCTAGCTAGCCATTTTGATCTTATCGTAGAATCAGAAGAAACAGTCAATTGAAAAGAAATGCAATTGCAGAGGGGAAGAGGGGACAGAGAGGAAGTGGCGGGAAAGTTTGAATTAGAAAGATTGCAACACAAGGTGAGAATGCCACCAGCCACTCAAACATTATCCCCAATTCGGAGGAAAACTTTGATGTTTTGAGACACTCACGATTAGTGCCAAAATTTAATAAGGAAAGGGTACAGTCCTATTTTCTCCTTTGAGAAAATAGCTACCAGGCTAAAATGGCCAAATGAATATTGAACCCTCCTCTTACAAAGGGAATTGGTGGGTAGAGCTCGTGAAGCTTAGTCTGCTATATTAAATGCACCCGAGTTAGTCCCTGAAGCCTACTGGCAACAGTTTCAAAATGCTAGGAAAAGACCTGCCAAAACCTTTTTGAATTTGAAAGAGTTTAACACATGGCTTTCGATTGCTGGATCTGGTCTCTCCAGTTAGACCTCTCATATGAAAATTTGAGAGAAGTGATTTTACTAAAAGAATTTTAAAATACCATTCCCCTTAACATAAAGACTCAAGGCAAAGGTTCTGGTAAGAGACATTGAATGAGGATACACTTCAGTGCCCTTGTATCGGGTCCACCTGCAGTGTGACCTAGTATCTGGACCTGTTACATAGGGATTGTTCAAAGCCTGCCTGTGGCTCGAATAGATTTGCTGCTCGGCAATGATTTGAAGTGGAAGTAGCCCCATTGGTCTTAGACCAGCCAAATAGAGGCCAAGGAGACAGAACAAATACAGGAGGAAGTCCCTGGAATATTCCCTGACTGTGTGGTAATTAGCTCCTTGGCTAAGCAAGCTCCACCAGAGCAAGCTGAGCCAGTAATTCAGCCAGATGACCCTGAGGTCTGGCTAGCTGAAACATTTTTTGGAGACTTATGGGAAGAGAAGGAAGTATATAGTAAATCTTCTTTAATTGAAGCCTGGCAGGCAGGCAGACCCTGAGTTAAAAAGATTAGGGCAGACCACCTGTTCCGAGACACAGGCAGAGAAAATGCTTGAAAGTTATTACTTCAAAAATGAAGTAATAATGAGAAAATGATGACCTCTGCAGTGATCTGCAGAGGAGGAGTGGACAGTGGTTCACTAAGTTACAGTTCCCCCCTAAATATCATAGGAAGATCTTGAGGATTGCCCACGAAATCCTTATGGCTGTGCACATGAACATCAGATAGACCCAGGCCTAGATCAGCCGACACTTTTACTGGCCTCAAATCCACAAGGATGTGGTTAACTTTTGCAAGACCCGCCATACTTGCCAAGTTGTAGGGAAACCACAACCTACAATCAAACCTGCTCCACTGATCCCCATTCCCGCTTTCAAGGAACACTTCACCAGAGTTCTGGTGACTGTGTGGGACCTCTACCCAAAACTAGGACAGGTTACCAATACCTATTAACCATGATATGGCCACCTGATTCCCAGAAGCCGTACCCTTAAGGAAAATTACTGCCAAAGCCGTAGTTGAGGGACTGACCAATTTCGCACATGATACGGCTTGCCCAAAGAAATTCAGTCTGATCAAGTAACTAATTTCATGTCCCGAACATTCCAGGAAATAGTACACGGCCTTGGTATTGACCAGCTGAAATCTTCAGCATACCACCCACAGTCTCAAGGGGCTCTGGAACGATACCATGAAACCTGAAAACCATGATCAGTGCATATTGCTGTGATTACTCCATGACACATGACATGTTTTCTTGCTGTTTGCTACCAAAGATTCCCCAAATGAATCCACAGGCTTCAGCCCATTTGAATTGGTTTTTGGACTTGGTGAGAGGCCCCCTGAAATTGGTTAAAGAAAAATTCCTGGATCCCAGGGAGGAAACCTTACTACTAAATTGTGTGCCCAATTTTCGAGAGAGACTTTTTAAAGCCTGTGCTGTAGCAAAAGAACACCTGAAAGCATCTCAGCATAGTATGAAAAGGCAGGCAGACAAAAAGGCTGGAGCTAGAGAATTTAAACCAGGGGACCAGGTCTGGTACTGTTACCATTGCAAGGTGAACCTCTAAAATCCAGATTCAGTGGATCATATAGTATAGGGAAAAAGGTCAGTTAAGTAAACTACCTAATTCATACCCCAGACTGGAGAAAAAAAGCAAAGACTGTGCCACATTATTAAGCTAAAACAATACCACAGCCACGAACCAGATAGACCAGTAAGTGTGTGCCAGACAGTAAGAGCAGTAGAGGAAGACAGCCCTAGTAAAGACGAACTAGGTGAGCAAGAGAACCCAAAAAATTCTCAAATTGAACCCCCCACCATAAAATTGGAAAATACAGCAATATTAAGGAGACTAGACACCCTATTCAACTATCTCTCTGACCAGCATAGACAGGAACTAGCAACACTGCTAAGGGAGCTCGAGGAAATCTGCAGGGACAAACTGAGTCACGCATCCTTAACAATACACGATGTAGATGTAGGAGATACACCACTTATAAATCAAAACCATACAGACTGAGCCCTGACAGATTGGCTCAGGTCCGCACAGAAATCAAATATATGGACAACAATGTAAGTGAACCCAGCCAAAGCAGCTGGAGCTCCCCATTATGCTGGTACCCAAACCTGATGGATCAACCAGACTTTGCATTGATTACCGCAACATTAATGCAGTAACCTGAACAGACTCATATCCAATCCCCCATATTAAGGACTGCATTGACCGAGTAGGAAGCTCCACCTATATCAGTAAAATTGACTTATTGAAAGGATATTGACAAGTCCCCATGATCACCCTAGCAAAAGAAATTTCAGCATTTGTCACCCCCAATGGCTATACCAATGTAAAATAATGCCATTTGGTTTAAAGAATGCCCCAGTCCACTTGGATGACCTGTTAGTTTACAGCAATGCATGGGAAGACCACCTGAACCAGTCAAGGGAGGTTTTTAAGGGTTTAAAAAAAATATTCGTTTGTGGGATGTGGGCGTCGCTGGCTGGGCCAGCATTTATTGCCCATCCCTAATTACCCTTGAACTGAATGGCATGCTCATTTTTTTTCTTAAAAGAGTTAACCTGTGGGTCTGGAGTCACATTTAGGCCAGTCCAGGCAGGGAAAAAACAGATTTCCTTCCCTAAAGGACATTAGTGAACCAGATGGGTTTTTACAACAATCGACAATGGTTTCATGGTCACCGTTAGACTAGGTTTTAATTCCAGATTTATTAACTGAATTCAAATTTCACCATCTGCCATGGTAGGATTTGAATCCATGTACCCAGAGCATGAGCCTGGGCTCTGCATTACCACTACACTACCGCCTCCCCGCAGGTTTACAGAGAGCTCACCTAGTGGCCAATTTAGCAAAGAGCGAGTTCGCTAAGGCTAAAGTAACCTATTTAGTTCACCTTGTAGCCTTGTTGGTTGTTGCCAAGGGCAGCAAAATTGCAAGCCCTGGTAGATTTCCCCATTCCCAAAACAAGGAGGGAAATAATGCGTTTCTTGGGCATCTGTGGATTTTACGGAAAATTTGTTCTGAATTTCAGCACTCTAGCTGTACCTTTAACTGACTTATTGAATAAAAGTGTAGTTTGGTCAGAGCAGTGACAGCAGCTTTCAAAAAATTGAAGGCAATCTTAACAAATAACCCAATATTGGCAGCCCCAAATTTCAACAAGCCCTTTAAGATGGCTATTGCTGCCAGTGATGTAGGAGTAGGAGCAATCTGACTCCATGATGATGATTCGACCTAGAAAGGCCAATTGGCTATTTCTCAAAAACAATTTAAAAAAACATCAAAGAGAAATTCCACAGTAGGAAAGGTGGCATGGCACAAGCCCTTCAACACTTCGAAGTCTATGTCAATAACGGACACCAAGAAATTCAAATTCACACCGACCACAACCCCCTAACATTCCTGGAAAAATACAAAGTGAAGAATGCCAGACTGTTTGGATGGGGCTTACTTCTCCAGCCATTCAACCTGAAAATTGTACATGTAGCTGGAAAGAACAACATTATAGCAGATGCCATGTCTAAAATGTAACACTCTGTGCAACCAAAAAGCCTGTACAGAAATCAGGACGGACAGCCTGAGGAGTGCATGAGATGGATGTGTACAAATGTGTTATCCTATATTTTACTTTTCAGAAAAAAAGGAAAAAACAAAAAATGAAATACCAAGGAATTTAATTTTTTCCCTTTTGTGGGGAGGTGTCATGCTCGGAAGGAGCTGTGATGAAATTAAACAAATTATGAAAATAAAAAGACACTGTTAAACTGAACCACAAGAACATGGATACTTGTACCACAGCCAAAATGGAGTAGTGGTCAGGTGACCACCTCCTGTACTGACAATACACACTTCCATCTGTTGAGGATGAAACTCATTAGCCTTATCTGATAAAACTCTGGGGAGAACCCATTGGAACTGAAAGGAGCATCATTGCATATTGATGACTCCTATCTACATGAATGAACTAACAAAGGGTTCTGGAGACAGACTAACTTACAGCACAAACCAAAATGAATAGGTGTAAAGTAGCACCATTCTCACAGAATGGTCCCCATTCAGACATCAATAGATAGCCATGGTTTCCATATCCTGGCCCATTGTGTAGTTACACCAGAGAAGAGGGCATGCATCACCTAACAGAAACTCAAATGTGATGGATTTTTACCTTAAAAAGGTAGCCCTCTGGAGAGGCTGGGGTGGGGGGGGGGGGGGGGGGGGGGGGGAGAAAGAGAGAGAGAGAGAGAAAGGGAGAGACAGAGATCAAGCCAAGACCTCAGAAAGCCAGTTTCCAGCCACAGACTGACAGCGAGATCCAGCTCAACAGAAGAACCCCTGATTAACAAGCTGAACACCCATTACAGCAGAGCAATTTCAAAAATTACTTTGAGGCTCTCCATTTGTGAAGGTAAACCAAATTCACATCAACAACTTTCAGCTGAGTTTTAACCACAAGAACCCTACAACACCTCAGCAAGTTCAAGACTGCAAACATCCAGGCCTGCATGTTTAAAAAAGACTTTCCTCCTGAGACGATTCAACAGTATTCTGTAAACCACGAACTCTTATATCACCTTGGACTTTAATTGCATCCTACCCTTTTCTCTTTATCCTTGTACATGCATGTGTGTGTGTGTGAATGCAAGTGGGCGAAGGTTGAAACTATTTCGGAAATTGTTTGAAATAGTTATCTTTTTTTAACCTGTGAGAAAACCTGGCATTTGTCTGTTTACTTGACCCTAAAAACAGTCAGCGACTAATGCACCATTTTTAACAAAACACAATTGCAGTCAGTTGGGCATTGAAAACTGGAAGCAACCCACACCACTTGCCACCTCTCCGTAACAATCTCCTTGTAGATTCTCTGGGTTGAATTTTCGGCCTCCCCACTGCCCTTCCCTGGCCCCCGAAAGCAGGAAACTAAGTGGGGGACCCTGAAAATACTAGCGCCAGCTGGTACGTCAGTTACAGGATGTCGTTCCTACACCAGCAATGTTAGCTCAGTTAAAAAGCTCATTAAGAGTTCATTGGAGGGGAAGGGAGGAATATTTAAAGTGTTGCACGGGTTTCAGGAGCTGTGAGTTTCTGATCAGCTGATGGGAAGTAGGTAAATAGTGGGGAGCCAGTTAAGGCTGGCTGCCGACCCCGGATATCACTCTGGCCCCAAAAGGGGATCAGCAGGGCAAAGGGGAACTCAGCACTTGGTAAGGAGGTGTCCTTGGTGCTGCACAGGTGGCAGGGTGGGCACTCAGCACTCAGGCATCGAACGGGGTCAACACCACCACCCCCCCAGCAAAACTGGCATCACAGGGACAGAATGGGGGCAAAGCCATCAATCATAATTTTACGGCCACCTGTCTAAACAGAAGTGCAGCTGGCATTGGGGCACAACTGTCAGATTTTGGGTCCAACTAGCAGGGGCAACACCCTACACAGGAAGGTCAGAACCCTGAGCAGCAGGAGGGCATGGGAGAGGAAAGAGAGAATCAGGAAGGCAATGGAGAGCATACCTTTAACACAGGAACTACCGCCACAGATGGAGCTACCTGGGATAACTGCGCCCAACCAGTTAGCAACCACAACAGCAGCTTCCTACATGCATGTGTTCGCTTTCCTGGCAGCTGCCATGACTCCTTCATCATTCGCCAATTTGTCGCAGCTCTTCACTTCAACCCCCAAAGTGCTTGGATGGATTCCAGGCAACAAGGAATATCTTTTGAAGACATGGGTACTCACCCCCCTACAGGAGCCCAGACATAGGTGACACAACCAATGCCACCTGACAGTAGGACAACCATCGAGCAGGCCGTCAGGCTTCTCAAGATGTGGTTCTAGTGCCTAGACAAGTCGGGTGGCGCCTTCCAATACCCTCTTGCAAGGGTTTCATCATTGCAGTCATCTGCTGTGCTCTCCATAATATGGCCTTCCAGAGAGGTGTGGTCCTTGAGGACGATGAGACCCTGGAAGGAGACAGCTCATCGGGGGAGGAGCAGGAGGTGAGAGAGGAGGTGGTGGAGGGAGATGACACTGAACATAAAGGTGCCCCTGCTGCATGATGAGGTGGTCTCCTCCTGCTATCCTCTGGGAAGAGGACCTCCATCCTCTCCCTCACAGCCACCAACATTAAATCCAGGTTTGCATCGATGAAGCAAGGGGCAGCCCTGTCCCCAGTGCCAGGCCTCCGGTTCTCCTGTGACATCTTGCATCCCTCTGGTACTGTGAAAGGCTTTGGCACAATCAGCAGATCTCTCCCTTAGGACAACCCCACTGGTTCTAAGTGAACAGGAAACCCATCTCCATACAAATTAAGGACTTCACCACATGAAAGTCTTAACTTTAATCAGTTTCCCACTGCAGGTGGGTTTCTAATCTGAAAACAAACCCAGCTCCTGTTTCCCGCCTCCATGGCGAAAATTCAGCCCTCTGTGTCCTCCTCGCAGCTTAACTATGTATCATCAGCAAACTTGGATGCAAGTGTATTGTACTTACATCCAAGACATTAATATAGATTGTAAGTTACAGAGACGTGGTTACAGGGTGACCAAGACTGGGAACTGAATATTCAAGGATATACGTCATTTAGGAAGGATAGGCAAAAGGGAAAAGGAGGTGGGGTAGCTCTTATGAGTGAGAGGGGATCTTAGATCGAAGGAACAAGACGTAATCAATTTGGGTGGATCTAAGAAACAGCAAAGGGCAGCAAACATTGGTGGGAGTTGTTTATAGGCCACCAAACAGTAGTGGTAATGTTGGGCATGGTATAAATCAGGAAATTAGAGGTGCATGAAACAGGGGTAATACACTAATAATGGACGAATTCAATTTACATATAGATTGGGTAAACCTAATCAGCACTAATGCTGTGGAGGATAAATTCCTGGAGTGTGTACAAGATGGTTTCTGGAGCAGTTCATTGAAGAACCAACTAGGGATCGGGCTATTTTAGATATAGTATTATGTAATGAGAAAGGGCTAATTAATAACCTTGCGACAAAGGAGCCTTTGGGAAATAGTGACCATAATATGATAGAATTTTACATTAAGTTTGAAAGTGATATTGTTCATTCTGAAACTGGGGTCTTAAATCTGAACTAAGCAAACTATGAAGGTATGAGGGGCAAGTTAGTTATGGTGAATTAGAAAAATACACTAAAAGACAGTAGACAGGCAATGGCTAGTATTTAAATAAGCATTACACGGTCTACAACAAATGTACATTCCTCTAAGACACAACAACCCAACAGGAAAGATCAACCGAGGCTAACAAAAATTAAAGATTGCATTAGATCAAAGGAAGTGGCTTATCAGGATGCCAGAAAAAGTGGTAAGCCCAAGGATTAGCAGCAATTTAGAATCCAGCAAAAGATGACCAAGAAACTGATAAAGAAAGGGAAAAGAGAATATGAATGTAAGCTACCGAGAAACATAAAAGCGGACTGTAAAAGCATCTTTAGGTATGTGAAAAGGAAAAGACTAGCAAAGACAAGTGTGGGTCCATTGCAGGTGGAGACAGGGGAATTTAAAATGGATAATAGAGAAATGGCGGGGAAACTAAGTAACTACTTTGTGTCTGTCTTCACAAAGGAAGATACAGAAAATCTCCCAGAAATACTAGAGAACCAAGGGACTTGTAAAAATGAGGAACGGAAAGAAATTTGTATTAATACAGAGGTAGTACTCAAAAAAATTAACTGGATTGAAGGTTGATAAATCTCCTGGATCAGATGAGTTACATCCCAGAATGCTGAAGGTGGTGGTTATAGAGACAGTGGATGCACTGGTGGTTATCTTTCAAAATTCTATAGATTCTGGAAAAGTTCCTGCAGACTGGAAAGTAGCACTATTTAAGAGAGGAGGGAGAGAGAAAACGGGGAACCACCGACCTGTTAGTTTGGTGTCAGTAATAAGGAAAATGTTAGAATCTATTATAAAGGATGTGATAACTAGATACTCAGAAAATAATGATTGACAAAATTGTTGGGAGGTTTTGTGAGGATGTTACTTGTAACATAGATAAAGGAGCACCAATGAATGTGGTGTACTTGGATTTTCAGAAGGCTTTTGATAAGGTCCCACACAGGAGGTTAGTAAACAAAATTAGAGCATGTGGGATCGAGCATAATATACTGGTATGAATTGAGAATTGGTTAACAGACAGAAAACAGAGAGCAGGAATAAACGGGCCATTCTCAGGATGGCAGGCTGTTACTAGTGGGTTAATCAGTGCTGGGGCCATAGCTGTTCATATAAATGATTTGGAAGTGGAAACCAAATGTAATATTTCCAAATTTGCTGATGACACAAAACTAGGCGGGAATCTATGCTGTGAGGAGGATGCAAGGCAGCTTCATGGGGACTTGGACGGGCTAAGTGAATGGGCAGGAACATGGCAGATGGAATATAATGTGGATAAGTGTGAAGTGATCCACTTTGGTAGAAAAACAGAAAGACAGAGTATTTCTTAAATGGTGAAAAGTTGGGAAGTGTTGATGTCCAAAGGGACCTGGGTATCCTTATGAGTCACTAAAAGCTGGCACGCAGGTGTAGCAAGCAAATAGGAAGGCAAATGGTATGTTGGCCTCCATCGTAAGGGGTTTTGAGTACAGGAGTAAAGAAGTCTTGCTGCAATCGTACAAAGCCTTGGTGGAGATTGCACCTGGAGTCTTGTGTACAGTTTTGGTCTCATTTAAGGAAGGATCTACTTGCCATAGAGGGAGTGCAACGGAGGTTCACCAAACTAATCTCTGGGATGGTGGGATTGTTTTAGGAAAATAGATTGAGGAAACTGGGCCTGTATTCTCGAGAGTATCAATGAGAGGTGATCTCATTGAAACTTACAAAATTCTTATAGGGCATGATAATGTGGATGTAGATAGGATGTTTTCCCTGACTGGTGAGTCTGGAACCAGGGGACATAGCCTCAGAATAAGGGGTAGGCCAATTAGGACTGAAATGAGGAGGAATTTCTTCACTCAGAGGTTGTGAATCTGTGGAATTCTCTACCCCAGAGGGCTGTGGAACCTGCATCATTAAACAGTTCAAGGCAGAAATCAAAAGATATCTGGATAATAATGACATCAAGGGATATGGGGATAGCGCGGGAAAGTGGCGTTGACATAGATGATCAGACATGATCTAATTGAATGGCAGAGCAGGCTTGACAGGCTGAATGGCCTACTCCTGCTCCTATGTTCCTAAATAGTTGAGGCCCCAGCACTGATTAGATTATGATTAGATTAGATTAGAGATACAGCACTGAAACAGGCCCTTCGGCCCACCGAGTCTGTGCCGACCATCAACCACCCATTTATACTAATCCTACACTAATCCCATATTCCTACCAAACATCCTCACCTGTCCTTCTATTCCCCTACCACCTACCTATACTAGTGACAATTTATAATGGCCAATTTACCTATCAACCTGCAAGTCTTTTGGCTTGTGGGAGGAAACCGGAGCACCCGGAGAAAACCCACGCAGACACAGGGAGAACTTGCAAACTCCACACAGGCAGTACCCGGAATCGAACCCGGGTGATTCTTGTATCACCCGACTGGTAATAGCCTGCCAACCTGAAAGTGACCCGTTTGTTCCTACTCTGTTTTCTGTCGTTTAATCAAACTTCTATCCATTGCTAATATATTACCCCTAACCCCCAAGAGCCCTTATCTTGTGCAACAACCTTTCGTGCGGCACCTTATCAAATACCATATCTGCCATTTCTACATTCCCCATTATAATCTCTCCTGTCTCAGCCTCTAAAGTGCCCATGTTTACTTTTGCGACTCTCTTTTTATATCTTGGTAGAAACTCTCACAATCTGTTATAATACTTCTTGCTAGTTTACTCTCATATTTTGATTTCTCCCTCTTTCAATTTTTTGGTCATGGTTTCTAAAACTCTCGCAATCCTCAGGCTTACTATTCTTCTTGGCAATATTACAAGCCTCTTCTTTTAATTGAATACTATCCTTAATCTCTCTAGTTAGCCATGGACGGATCATTTTTCCTGTGGAGTTTTGATTTCTCAATGGAATGTATTTTTTACTAGTATGAACTGGTGTTCTTTTGCATACTTTCCCAATTTTCTGTATTTACTGTTTCCATGCCCTTTATGGTCTTATATCAACATCCTGGGGGTTAACATTGACCAGAATCTTAACTGTACCAGCCATATAAATACTGTGACTCCAAAAGCAGATCAGAGGCTGGAAATTCTGCGGCGAATAACTCACCTCCTGACTCTGGGCCCAAAGCCTGGCCACCAGCTACAAGACACGTCAGGACTGTGGAATACTCTCCACTTGCCTGGATGAGTGCAGCTCAAACAACACTCATAAAGCTCGAAAGCATCCAGAACAAGCAACCTGGTTGATCGGCACCCCATTCTCCACCCAAAACATTTGCTCCCTCCACCACCGGTGCACAGTGACAGCAGTGTATACCATATACAAGATGCGGTGCAGCATCTTGCTAAGCCTCCTTCAACAGCACCTTCCAAACCTGTGACCCCTACCATCTAGAAGGACAAGGGCAGCAGACGCATGGGAACACCACCACCTGCAAGCTCTTCAACAATCCCTACAGTCAGCTCCAAAAATGCATCACTACTTCTACTCTGTCATGTTTTACTCCTCTTATGTGCCTTGGGATATTTACTATTCTAAAGAAGTTATATAAATGCAAGCTATTATTGAACACAATGACTAAATGGGCCAATTGTAGTTTTTTAAAAAACTCACCCTGTGGTGAAAATTAAATGTAAATCTGGCATTGAACTATCTACCTGTAAGGCCTGTACCGGTGATTCAGGTGGAGGTTCAAATACCGATGTCACTATCCAAAAGTGCGGAGTGAGGGCAACATCATTGCCGAACTAACACCATTAAAAATAAATATCTGCCTGCTGATGTGGAATCTAGCTGTGTGCACAACTGCTGCTGTATTTGCTTACATAACAATCACTGAATTTCAAAGTAATTCACTGCATGTGAACCACCTTGAGATATTGCTGAGATAAGATGCAACTGGACAGAGCTCAAATTTTTATAAACACGAAGTTACTTTGCGTGTATGTAATTACTGTGCTAAAAATTATGCTCTTCATTCTTTGAGGCTCTATGCATAAATGTACTATACAGTACAATATTAAACAATATAGTCCAGGAAGGTCCAAGATTCTATCCCCAGTATGTGCTGAGTTAACTTATCTCAGCTGCAGAAGGACCTCAAGCACATAACAATCCCAGGGCATGAAGTTGTGGTATTTATCCACTACATTCCCACTAAACATGCCAGAAAAAGTTAGGGCTGATGCAAATCAGGTGCAAGTGAATTCTTAATGGTGTGATAATACTTAATTACTTCCAAACAACCTTTCTGGCACTGAAAATATACTTTCAGAAGTATGAAGTCTCATTCCTTCTGATTTTAATTATTGTTGGAGATTTAAAAATAAAATAAAATTAAAATTACGTTTTACTTTTCTTTGTCTCATCTCCCTCAATCCCATCTTTCTTTACTTCACTTTATTTCACTCCCTGTACAGGATTTTAAATTGAATTAAATATTCTAATTTATACTTCCTAGTTTAGACCTGTGTGTCACGGTGAGAAATCTTCAATTTGATTGGTTAATGACTCCCTTTTCACATACGCCACAGATCACCCGTAGAGGGGAGGGCTGAAACGCATCTCTTGAAAACATAAGTTGCCACACAAAAGCCCACAAAACCTTTGTGGGCAGCTGTAAGTGCAATGAACGGCGAGCGTAGTTCCTTCACTGCTGACCACAAAATCCGGGCCACTGAAACACAGTTGTGTAGTACACACCAACAGTCATCCCAAGATGATGACACAAAAATCAGGCTGAGAGGGCTACAGTACACCAGAGGCACTCAATGTGGGTGGTGAGCACTAAAGGGATTGAAAGCCAGCATACAAGCTGCGCACTAGCCTCGTTATGTTCCTGATTTCTACTTAAATGAGACACTAGCCGCATAATCGTTGGAGTGCCTAAACAGTGCTCCAGCATCATAGCACCCACAAGCATCTGAAATAGATACTGAAGGGAAGGCCAGATAAAAGAAATTTAAAATTGGACCTCTACTTTCTGACACCTCTGTGCAGAACTCATCAAATTTAGACTTTTTAGGTTGTTTTTAAAGTTTGATGGCTCTGCAGTTGCTTCGAAGACATATTTTATCTATTTCCTTCGAAAAGGAAAATGATAGGTCAAGAGCAAAAGGCAATTAGCACAAAATCTTTTAAGATTTATTTTGATACATAAAAGCCAACACAGAAAAGTATGGAGCTGATAGCTGCACATTCTGCCATAATGACATGCCTCTTTAATGTTAATATGGAGATCTGTTTAAGTACTTACTTGTAAGCTTTACATAAACAAAGAAAATTTTGGAAACAACTGTTTCCTGGGCGTGCAATTCCCACATCAGCAATGAATTCTGATTTGCTACACAGTAGCCACCACAAGGAAATGATGTCTACTGTTAACAATCATCTAATGTAAATCTTTCAACAAATGCTCCGGACTTCTGCCAGTGAAAAAACGAGCTCAGTAACTTTTCCTACTGCAGCAGAAAATATAAACATCACTCGTGGAAGGCAGTTACTTTCACCTGAATTCAACTCAAACAAATCTGTGCACATTTTAATGCATTTTATTGACTTTCTTGCTCCATGCTGTCCTTCTTCAACTGACAAGCTAAAACACTATAGACTTGTGTTAATACTGTGTCATGCAGGCAGCCACAGTAAAGCATATTAAGTTTTCATGGTGGTTCTTACTCTCCTCCCACTCAATCATTGGAAAGAGCTCTATTTAATGACCCATCCAGAAACTGGTAAAAGTTATCCTTACAGGGTAACAACACAGATAAACAAATAAAGGAAAATAAATGAGTCATACAGATATTATATCAGAGCAAGGAGATAATGATCTGAACTGTCATCTACACATGGACTTAACAGAGAAAACAGATGTACTAAATGGCCTATTCTTCTTCCCATCTTTAAACACTCAAGTTCCAAAAAGAATAAAGTTCTGAATTAGTTCTGAAATATGGGTTGTGAGAATATTATCCTCTTACTAAATCAATTGCATTAGTTCTTGGATCAATCAAAACTTATTTGGATGAGTGTATACGAATACTGTCTCTGGTTAGTTTGTGTTTATAGTCTATTATCATGATCAATTCTGTAACACTACCAGACAGTGCTATTTTGGTGCTAACTTTAATGATGAAAAAATTATATTTTCAATATTGGATTCTGCAAGGTGTTTAGCAACTTATTATGTAAATATAGTAACTGGCTTATCTACACAGCAGATTTTTGTTCAGAATAGGAACCTCAATTAAACCAAGTATACCTTGTACTTTTATTCAGTTTTAAAATGAATGCTGCCATAATCAGTACAATGTACATGCGACTGGGATCTTTTGTAGGCCGATATCAAGAAGTTAGAATACAATTATTTTTGGACAAATCTAAGCTTAAAAACTAGAGATTTTATGGCTTCTGTAGAACTGATGGCTTATTTATATTTTATGGTCATGAGAAGAGTACAATATATCAAAAAGGGAATTTACCCTTTTCAGTTGTTAAGGCAAGTTATTATCCAGCACCTTCCTATCCTGCCCTCCACTCCTGAAGGTGGAACTCTTGCTGGGCAAATGGCTTCCAGGACCTCATACCCAAGTAGCCATGGTTGATGTGTTAATCTAGACCATGAGGCAATTTGATTGTGAGAGAAGGCATCATAACCAATACCCTGAGTTCCTCAGGGTAGTGTCCTAGGCCCAACCATCTTCAGCTGCTTCATCAATGACCTTCCCGCCATCAGGTGGTCAGAAGTGGGCCTGTTTGCTAATGATTGCACAACTTTCAGCACCATTTGCAACTCCTCAGATACTGAAGCAGTCCATGTCCATATGCAGCAAGACCTGGACAACATTCAGGCTTGAATTGATAAGTGGCAAGTAACATTCGCACCACACAAGTGCCAGACAATGACCATCTCCAATACAAGAATCCAACCATCTCCCCTTGACATTCAATGGCATTACCATCGCTGAATCCCCCACATCAGTGCGAAAGATAAGGCCGAAGCATTTGCAACAATCTTCAGCCAGAAATGCCGAGTTGATGATCCATCTCTGCCCCCTCCTGATGTCCCCAGCATTACAGATGCCAGACTTCAGCCAATTTGATTCACTCGCGTGATATCAAGAAACGACTGAAGCCACTGGATACCGCAAAGGCTATGGGTCCTGACAATATTCCGGCAATAGTACTGAAGACCTGTGCTCCAGGACTTGCCGCACCCCTAGCCAAGCTGTTCCAGTATAGCTACCACACTGGCATCTACCCTGCAATGTGGAAAATTGCCCAGGTATGTACTGTACACAAAAAGCAGGTAAGTCCAACCCGGCCAATTACCGCCCCATCAGTCTACTCTCAATCATCAGTAAAGCGATGGAAGGTGTCATCAAGCAGCACTTGCATAGCAATAACCTGCTCAGTGACGCTCAGTTTGGGTTCCGCCAGGGCCACTCAGCTCCTGACCTCATTACAGCTTTGGTTCAAACATGGACAAAAGAGCTGAACTCAAGAGGTGAGGTGAGAGTGACTGCCCTTGACATCAAGGCAGCATTTGACCGAGTATGGCATCAAGGAGCCCTAGCAAAACTGGAGTCCATGGGAATCAGGGGGAAAACTCTCTGCTGGTTGGAGTCATACCTAGCGCAAAGGAAGATGGCTGTGGTTGTTGGAGGTCAATCATCTGAGCTCCAGGACATCACTGCAGGAGTTCCTCAGGGTAGTGTCCTAGGCCCAACCATCTTCAGCTGCTTCATCAATGACCTTCCTTCAATCATAAGGTCAGAAATGGGGATGTTCGCTGATGATTGCACAATGTTCAGCACCATTCGCGACTCCTCAAATACTGAAGCAGTCCATGTAGAAATGCAGCAAGACCTGGACAATATCCAGGCTTGGGCTGATAAATGGCAAGTAACATTTGCGCCACGCAAGTGCCAGGCAATGACCATCTCCAACAAGAGAGAATCTAACCATCTCCCCTTGACATTCGATGGCATTACCATCGCTGAATCCCCCACTATCAACATCCTAGGGGCTACCATTGACCAGAAACTGAACTGGAGTAGCCATATAAATACTCTGGCTACAAGAGCAAGTCAGAGGCTAGGAATCCTGAGGCGAGTAATTCATCTCCTGACTCCACGAAGCCTGTCCACCATCTACAACGCACAAGTCAGGAGTGTGATGGAATACTCTCCACTTGCCTGGATGGGTGCAGCTCTAACAACACTCAAGAAGCTCGACACCATCCAGAACAAAGCAGCCCGCTTGATTGGCACCCCATCCACAAACATTCACTCCCTCCACCACTGACGCATAGTGGCAGCAGTGTGTACCATCTACAAGATGCACTGCAGCAACGCACCAAGGCTCCTTAGACAGCACCTTCCAAACCCGCGACCTCTACCAAGTTGAAGGACAATAGCAGCAGATGCATGGGAACACATGCAAGTTCCCGTCCAAGTCACACACCATCCTGACTTGGAACTTGTTGCCGTTCCTTCAATGTCGCTGGGTCAAAATCCTGGAACTCCCTTCCTAACAGCACTGTGGGTATACCTACCTCACATGGACTGCAGCGGTTCAATAAGGCAGATCACCACCACCTTCTCAAGGGCAATTAGGGATGGGCAATAAATGTTGGCATAGCCAGTGACGCCCACATCCCATGAATGAATAAAAAAAAACTATCAATATCCTGGGGGTTACCATTGACCAGAAACTGAACTGGACCAGCCATGTACGTACTGTGGCTACAAGAGCAGGTCAGGAGCTGGGAATTCTGTGGCGAGAAACACAGCTCCTGACTCTCCATAGCCTGTCCACCATCTACAAGGCACAAGTCAGAAATGTAATGGAATACTCTCCACTTTTCTGGATGAGTGCAACTCCAACAACACTCAAAAGCTCGAAAACATCCAGAACAAAGCAGCTCATTTGATTGGTATCCCATCCACCACCTTCAACATTCACTTCCTCCACCACCACGCAGTGGCAGCAGTGTGTATCATCTACAACATGCACTGCAGCAATGCACCAAGGCTCCTTCCACAGCACCTTCCAAACTACCACCTAGAAGGACAAGGGCAACAGATGCATGGGAACACCATCACCTGCAAGTTTCCCTCCAAGCTACACACCATCCTGACGGAACTATATCGCCATTCCTTCACTATTGCTGTGTCAAAATCCTGGAACTCCTTCCTAATAGCACTGTGGGTGTACCTATGCCACATCGACTGCAGCGGTTCAAGAAGGCAGCTCATCACCACCTTCTTAAGGGCAATTAGGGATGGGCAATAAATGCTGGCCCAGCTAGCGATGCTCACATCTCGTGAAAGAATAAAAAAAAAATCTTGTCCTTCTCCAACATCCACAGAAGTGCAGTTTTCAGGACCAGACACTGGTATAGTGAAATCCCAAATAGGCCCACCCCTTTATATTCATCACAGCTATTTTTTTTAAAGAAGGCTGACACTCATGTTCGAGGCTCAGAGTTGAATATTAACAACTTAGGGAAGATAGCAGAGGATGACAATTTAATGTACACATCTACAGTCTGGTTCAGATCAAACAAAACTGAGGAGTAGAGTAGCTGGGAGATTTGTATGAGGAGGTTGAACATCTTTCAAAGAATGAGCAAGACCATAACTAAAGTAGGTAATATAATATTTTAGCAACATCACACACGAGCTAACTTAGATAATGGGCAGGTTGCATGGAATCTATAAATGCTACTAATGAACTGGCTGCAAGAATATACTGTAAATGAGCAAAGCTGAGGTGACTGCAGTCTAATTTTCCATTCCTCTCTGTGGGGAAATGCCTGCTTTATATTCAGCCCCACCCCTAACATATCCTTCATTAGGTTCATATCCAGAAAACAGGAACCAAAAATGGTTACCTAATAGTTAGTGAGAGTGCAATAACCTGACAAGTAGAATGTAATGTAGGGTGCTACAGCATTAACAAAATGGAGACAAAGAATCATAACTCAAAGACCAGTCTGGTTTAACACTACCTTTATCAAAATGGCAATGTGATTTCCGCAATTCTGGACACATTGGATACCAAACAATATGGTGATCAAAGGATCTTTAGCAAGATTGTGCTACCGTTTCCAATTTTGGCACTGCGAGTAACATACTATAATGGATGGATTCCCTTCACTATGATCAGAAAACCGAGGTAAAGACCACAGTATAATTTTCTATATTTTTAATGATATTTTATGTAGCTCAATCACAATCACTGAATACCTAGCTACTTAGTATTGGGTGTAAATTGCCACCATATTGCAAAGTAGTGCTGTTTACTTTGTATTTAGGAATTTATTATTATAACCCAATCAGAATGAAACACTTCCCTCTGACCCCACACCTTCTGATCTGACCCCTTATATAGTGTATTCACTATACCCTGTGACCTCCCCCTCTTTGCTGAGTACAGAATGTTCAGTGTCAAAGGTCTCAGCTTTATCCCCTTACGTCTCCACCTCAATGAATTTTGCGCTCGGCAAAGACGTTGAGCTCTTCTTCTGTCGCCTCCGCCTCCAGGCTCACTTCTTTGACCAGGAGTCCTCCCCCCGACCAGCAGACCCATTCACCCGCCTCCAGCATTCTCCCTCTACCTGGACCCCTCCCCCCTGGCCTCTTACCCGCTCTTCATCTCTTCATTGAAAACTGTCGGCGAGACATTGGTCATCTCAATTTCTCTGCCCCCCTCACTCACTCTAACCTGTCCCCCTCTGAACTTGAGGCACTCCGTTCTCTCAGGTCTAACCCTGACATAGTCATCAAACCTGCAGACAAGGGTGGTGCTGTTGTTGTATGGCGTACCGACCTCTACCTTGCAGAGGCTCAACGCCAACTCACAAACAGTTCTTCCTACCTCCCTCTGGACCATGACCCCACCACTGAACATCAAGCTACTGTCCACAGGACTGTCACTGACCTCATCTCCTCTGGAGATCTTCCCTCTGCAGCTTCCAACCTCATAGTTCTGCAACCCCGGACAGCCCGCTTCTACCTCCTTCCCAAAATCCACAAACGGGACTGTCCCGGCAGATCCAATGTGTCAGCCTGCTCCTGCCCCACTGAACTTATTTCCCCCTATCTTGACTATCTTTTCTCCGCTGGTCCAGTCTCTTCCCACCTACATCCGTGACGCTCTACGTCATTTTGACAATTTCCAGTTTCCTGGCCCCAACCGCCTCCTCTTCACTATGGACGTCCAATCTCTCTACACCTCCATCCCCCACCAGGACGGTTTGAGGGCTCTCCGCTTCTTCCTTGAACAGAGGCCCAACCAGTCCCCATCCACCACCACCCTCCTCTGCCTGGCTAAACTTGTTCTCACATTGAACAACTTCTCCTTCAACTCCACTCACTTCCTTCAAATAAAAGGTGTTGCTATGGGTACCCTCATGGGTCCTAGTTAGGCCTGTCTTTTTGTGGGATATGTCGAGCATTCTTTGTACCAGTCCTACTCAGGCCCCCTCCCCCAACTCTTTTTCCAGTACATTGATGACTGTATCGGTGCCGTTTCCTGCTCCTGCCCCGAAGTGGAAAACGTTATCAACTTTGCTTCCAATTTCCACCCTCCTCTCACCTTTATGTGGTCCATCTCTGATACTTCCCTTCCTCGACTTCTCTGGCTCCATCTCTGGGGATAGGTTGTCTACTAATATCCATTATAAGCCCACCGACTCCCACAACGACCTCGACTACACTTCTTCACACCCTGCCTCCTGTAAGGACTCCATTCCATTCTCCCAGTTTCCCCGTCTCAGACGCATCTGCTCTGATGATGCTACCTTCCATGACAGCACTTCTGATATGTCTTCCTTTTTCCTCAACCGAGGATGCCCCCCCACTGTTGTTGACAGGGCCCTCAACCATGTCCGACCCATTTCCTGCACCTCTACCCTCACCCCTTCCCCTCCCTCCCAGAACCATAACAGGGTTCCCCTTGTCCTCACTTTCCACCCCATCAGCCTCCATATCCAAAGGATCATCTTCCGCCATTTCCACCACCTCCAGCGTGATGCCACGACCAAACGCATCTTCCCCTCCCTTCCCCTGTCAGCATTCCGAAGGGATCGTTCCTTCCGCGATACCCTGGTCCACTCCTCCATTACCCCCACCACCTCATCCCCTTCCCATGGCACCTTCCCATGCAATCGCAGGAGGTGTAATATCTGCCCATTTACCTCCTCCCTCCTCACTATCCCAGGCCCCAAACACTCCTTTCAGGTGAAGCAGCAATTTACTTGTACTTCTTTCAATGTGGTATACTGTATTCACTGCTCACAATGTGGTCTCCTCTAACAAGTATACCGTTTTGGATACTGTTGGGGGGGATGGCCTATCAGGGGAAAACAGCAGCAGCCAGAGCAGTGGCACCACGGCTGGCACTGTTGTTCAGCAGGGAGGGACAAAGCGCAGAAGAGCAGTAGTTATTGGGGACTCTATAGTCAGGGGCTTCTGTGGACGTGAAAGAGACTCCAGGATGGTATGTTGCCTCCCTGGTGCCAGGGTCAAGGATGTCTCTGAACGGACAGGGGGCATTCTGAAGGGGGAGAATGAACAGCCAGAGGTTGTGGTACACATCGGTACCAATGACATAGGCAGGAAGAGTGATGAGGTCCTGCAGGGGGAGTTTAGGGAGTTAGGTAGTAAGCTAAAAAACAGGACCTCTAGGGTTGTAATCTCTGGATTACCCCCTGTGCCACGTGCCAGTGAAGCTAGAAATAGGAAGATAGTGCAGCTAAACATGTGACTGAGCAGCTGGTGTAGAAGGGAGGGTTTCAGATATCCGGACCATTGGGCTCTCTTCAGGGACAGATGGGACCTGTACAAGAAGGATGGGTTGCATCTAAACTGGAGAGGCACTAATATCCTGGCTGCAAGGTTTGCTCGCGTCACTCGGGAGGGTTTAAACTAGTGTGGCAGGGGGGTGGGAACCAGAGCAGCAGGACAGCTAGTGAAATAAATGAGGACATGGTAAATAAGGCCAGTAGGACTAAGAGGAAGATCAGGGAGGGAAATGTTGCTGAGCACAGCGGGACTGGTGGTCTAAAGTGCATTTGTTTCAATGCGAGAAGTATAACAGGTAAGGCAGATGAACTTAGAGCTTGGATTAGTACTTGGAAATATGATGTTGTTGCTATTACAGAGACTTGGTTGAGGGAAGGGCAGGATTGGCAGCTGAATGTTCCAGGCTTTAGAAGCTTCAGGCGGGATAGAGGGGGATGTAAAAGGGGTGGGGGAGTTGCATTACTGGTTAAGGAGGATATCACAGCTGCACTGCGGGAGGACACCTCAGAGGGGTCATGCAGCGAGGCAATATGGGTAGAGCTCAGGAATAGGAAGGGTGCAGTCACGATGTTGGGGGTTTACTACAGGCCTCCCAACAGCCAGCGGGAGGTAGAGAAGCAGATATGTCGACAGATTTTGGAAAGATGTAAAGGTAACAGGGTTGTGGTGGTGGGTGATTTTAACTTCCCCAATATTGACTGGGACTCACTTAGTGCTAGGGGCTTGGATGGGGCAGAATTTGTGAGGAGCATCCAGGAGGGCTTCTTGAAACAGTATGTAGATAGTCCAACTAGGGATGGGGCCATTCTGGACCTGGTATTGGGGAATGAGCCCGGCCAGGTGGTCGAAGTTTCAGTGGGGGAGCATTTCGGGAGCAGTGACCATCATTCCATAAGTTTTAAGGTACTTGTGGATAAGGATAAGAGTAGTCCTCGGGTGAAGGTGCTAAATTGGGGGAAGGCTAATTATAACAATATTCGGCAGGAACTGAAGAATTTAGATTGGGGGCGGCTGTTTGAGGGTAAATCAATATCTGACATTTGGGAGTCTTTCAAACATCAGCTGATTAGAATCCAGGACCAGCATGTTCCTGTGGGGAAGAAAGACAAGTTTGGCAAGTTTCGGGAAGCTTGGATAACACGGGATATTCTGAGCCTAGTCAAAAAGAAAAAGGAAGCATTTGTAGGGGCTGGAAGGCTAGGAACAGATGAAGCATTTGAGGAATATAAAGACAGTAGGAAGGAACTTAAGCAAGGAATTAGGAGGGCTAAAAGGGGTCATGAAAAGTCATTGGCAAACAGGATTAAGGAAAATCCCAAGGCTTTTTATACGTATATAAAGAGCATGAGGGTAACCAGGGAAAGGGTTGGCCCACTCAAGGACAGAGATGGGAATCTATGTGTGGAGCCAGAGGAAATGGGCGAGGTGCTAAATGAGTACTTTGCATCAGTATTCACCAAAGAGAAGGACTTGGTGGATGATAAGCCTAGGGAAGGGAGTGCAGATAGTCTCAGTCGTCTCATTATCAAAAAGGAGGTGGTGTTGGGTGTCTTGCAAAGCATTAAGGTAGATAAGTCCCCAGGGCATGATGGGATCTACCCTAGAATACTGAGGGAGGCAAGGGAAGAAATTGCTTGGGTCTTGACAGAAATCTTTGCATCCTCATTGGCTACAGGTGAGGTCCCAGAGGACTGGAGAATAGCCAATGTCGTGCCTTTGTTTAAGAAGGGTGGCAAGGATAATCCAGGAAATTATAGGCCGGTGAGCCTTACATCAGTGGTAGGGAAACTATTAGAGAGGATTATTCGGGACAGGAATTACTCCCATTTGGAAACAAACGAACTTATTAGCGAGAGACAGCATGGCTTTGTGAAGGGGAGGTCGTGTCTCACGAATATGATTGAGTTTTTTGAGGAAGTGACGAAGATGATTGATGAAGGAAGGTCAGTGGTTGTTATCTATATGGACTTTAGTAAAGCCTTTGACAAGGTCCCGCATGACAGACTGATACAAAAGGTGAAGTCACACGGGATCAGAGGTGAGCTGGCAAGATGGATACAGAACTGGCTCGGTCATAGAAGACAGAGGGCATCAATGGATGGGTGTTTTTCTGAATGGAGGGATGTGACTAGTGGTGTTCCGCAGGGATCAGTGGTGGGACCTTTGCTGTTTGTAGTATATATAAATGATTTGGAGGAAAATGTAGGTGGTCTGATTAGTAAGTTTGCGGACGACACAAAGGTTGGTGGAGTTGCGGATAATGATGAGGATTGTCAGAGGATACAGCAGGATATAGATCGGTTGGAGACTTGGGCAGAGAAATGGCAGATGGAGTTTAATCGGGACAAATGTGAGGTCATGCATTTTGGAAGGTCTAATGCAGGTGGGAGGTATACAGTAAATGGCAGAACCCTTAGGAGTATTGACAGGCAGACAGATCTGGGCGTACAGGTCCACAGGTCACTGAAAGTGGCAACGCAGGTGGATAAGGTAGTCAAGAAGACATACGGCATGCTTGCCTTCATCGGTCGGGGCATAGAGTATAAAAATTGGCAAGTCATGTTGCAGCTATACAGAACCTTACTTAGGCCACACTTAGAATATTGCGTGCAATTCTGGTCGCCACACTACCAGAAGGACGTGGAGGCTTTGGAGAGGGTACAGAGGACGGTTACCAGGATGTTGCCTGGTCTGGAGGGCATTAGCTATGAGGAGAGGTTGGAAAAACTCGGATTGTTTTCACTGGAACGACGGAGGTGGAGGGGCGACATGATAGAGGTTTACAAAGCTATGAGCGGCATGGACAGAGTGGATAGTCAGAAGCTTTTTCCCAGGGTGCAAGAGTCAGTTACTGGGGGACATAGGTTTAAGGTGCGAGGGGCAAAGTTTAGAGGGGATGTGCGAGGCAAGTTTTTTTACGCAGAGGGTGGTGAATGCCTGGAACTTGCTGCCAGGGGAGGTGGTGGAAGCAGATACGATAGCGACGTTTAAGAGACATCTTGACAAATACATGAATAGGAAGGGAATAGAGGGATATGGGCTCCGGGAGTGCAGAAGGTGTTAGTTTAGGCAGGCATCAAGATCGGCGCAGCCTTGGAGGGCCGAATGGCCTGTTCCTGTGCTGTACTGTTCTTTGTTGAAACGCAGACTGGGTGACCGCTTTGCGGAACACCTCCGCTCAGTCTGCAAGCAGGACCCTGAGCTTCTGGTTGCTTGCCATTTCAACACTCCCCCCTGCTCTCATGTTCACATCTCTATCCTGGGCTTGCCGCAGTGTTCCAGTGAACATCAACGCAAGCTCGAGGAACAGCATCTCATTTACCGATTAGGCACACTACAGCCTGCCGGACTGAACATTGAGTTCAATAATTTCAGAGCATGACGGGCCCCCCCCATTTTACTTTTATTTTTAGTTATTTTTTCTTTTTACATTTTTTTTGTATGTTTATTTTATTTCATCTTGGTTTGTTTAGTTTGCATACCCACTTTTTTTTTCATGTTTGTACTTGCTGCTGTTCAATCTTCAGTCCGTTAACACCCTATCTGTACTAATGTTTTGTCTTTCAACACACCATTAACATATTGTTTGCCTTTGCTCCATGACCTTCTGGTCAGCTAATTTGTGGCCTTGTCCAATCTACACCTTCTCCTTTGTTATCTCTTGCCCCACCCCTGCTTTACTTGCTTATAACCTTTGACATTTCTATTATTTGCCAGTTCCGAAGAAGGGTCACTGACCCGAAACTATAACTCTGCTTCTGTCTCTACAGATGCTGTCAGACCGGCTGAGTATTTCCAGCATTTCTAGTTTTTATTTCAGAATGAAATAGCTGCTTGAAAAGGTAATGCACTCACAACCGGAGAGAGGTTGTACTGTAAAAATGTAATGTAAAATGGGAAACAAGGTAGCGAATGTGTTTAAAGTAGATTATTCACAGCACTGATAGGTGGCCTAAATAGATTAAATATGCTGAATGACACATCAATGCCAAATCTAGTGTTACATTGACGTTACAATGATTCATTAGTCCCAGGTGGCACAAGATGATCCGATAGCAAAAGTCTAGAAATTGTGAAAACAGAACTTGAAACCATCATAAACTAATCCCTCCATCAGAAAATGCTAGACTAGTGATTGGATGAACTGTCACGCTGGGTCATAAAATCCCAGGACATGAGGACAAAAATAATGGCCAATGTCTGAGCTATCAAGTTTTATGTAGCTTACCTCTGTTGCCAATGGAAATCATATTCTCCTTCTTATAATCAATGTTAGCCTCCTATGTAGCACACACATTATAGTCTTAATAGCAAAGTGTTCCTCAATTGGAAATCACTGACATAGCATACAAACCCTGAGATCTTCAATTCAGTGCAGGTGAGCCCTGCTTAATGCAATTATCGTAGCTACAGTGACAAACCGGCAGGACAAATGCAATCAACGTCCCTAGTCAGGTAAATTCAGAAAGCAAATTGCCAAAAAAAAAATTTGTCTTGGTTGAATCATCAATGCTGAGCACCAGATCCGTCAGGATTAGGTGTGAATAACCTAAAAATCAGACAAGGCAGAAGCAACTTTCACAAGCGTGATTAATAATAGGAATGGCCTTCTGGCTGGGATAATAAAAACTCTCGAATCATTTAACCTTTTTTCAGGGGGAAAGAGGAAATAATAGATTTATGTGGAAGGATGAACTAGATGGGCTAATTTCCCCCTTCATCTGTAATATTTGTACAGTAACTTTTTACTGTTATTAATATACAAAGAGTTTGAATTGAGCCAACTCATTCACAGTGAAGGTATATCAGAAATATTATTCAGTCTGAAAACTCACAATGCACAATATTTTGGCATAAGGCATAACTAAGTGTTAAAGAAGCCTAAAGCGCAATGCAACTAAATTCAATGATTAATGCCTGGAATTTCCTGGATCGCACGTACGCAGAAATTGAAGCAAAATTTCTTCCAGTTTCTGCACCAATCTTGCCAATGGGAACTTAAGCCCAAATTTCCTGCGCAGCTCATTTGTCTATGCTTTGTAGTAATCAGAGCACAAATGCAGCATCTATTGCGGTAATGGCTAGTGAGCTGTAGTCTTCTGCTAAGGTGCCTGATCACCTACCCTCCCATTATTTTGCAGAACAGGGGTATGCCCATTCCATCTGAATGTCTGGGCTAAATTTTATGCTTGTGGCAGGGGTCCTGACAATGGGCCAGAAAGCTGGAGGCAACCTCGCCTTGCCTGTTTGTGTGAACCCCAGCCACATTTTATGGGGGTCAGGCAACTAATTGTTGCTGTCACGGCTGCCGTCCCTTTAAAGGATGGCTGCCCACCACCGCCAAATCCCCCTGGGAGCTGCCGGCCAAGCAGAGGGTTGTGGGGTTGCTGCAGGACAGCCATTGCTACCTGGGGGCCCCACTGTGGGCCCGGATAGGAGGGCACCTCCCCACCGAGCCCAAAGGGAGGCCACCAGGGTTCATTGTCAGGGTTCATCTGGCAGTCTCCCCATGCAGCAAAGGGCCCACCTGCTGCTGGTAAAATGCCAGTGGTGTCAAGAAGCAGCCCCTAATTGGCCACGTGGCTCAACTGGCCTGTGTGTGGGAGGGCCATCCCCCACATTCCCTACTGCTGGCAAGATGGTATAGAGGTGGGAAGGCGACGGGAACTCCAAGCGCTCTCACAGTCTCCTCCCCCAAGAGGGCTGGTAAAATCCAGCCCATGTGGGGAAGTGAGCGAGGGAAATCAGAAATTTTGTGAGTGCAGTGAGACTGACAGCCCTTTCTGTATAGTGTAGCTCTCTAACAAAAATCAAATGAGAAATTGCCAAGAAATTGCGAACAAAATTCAGGAATCTCAGTTATGTGCATATATCAGGTAATTTTGGGACGTGCTGAACTAAATTTTTAGGTATAGGTCTATGTCATCATGTTATTCATGTAAATCCAAGAAACTCACGTGAACTGGTCTTTGCATGGGATGGTGGAGCTATGGAAACAAGCAGCTGAGGAGTTCAGTGGACGTATCTCCGAAGCAGCCCGAATGACTGAGCAATCATTCGGGACTTTTCAGTGTAAAAATATTACAATTCAGTTCGGCATGAATTTCCTTTTTTAAAAAAAGTGGTGCATCATTCTTGCTCTGAAATTTTCCACAGATATTTGGGACTTGCATTACATTTCTTCACTTTTTTTTTAAGTCAGACATTGCTAATTGTTTAATTTGCTGTCTCTTCAATTGTATTTTCAGTTTTTTTTTCAGTCGGATATGTTGAAATAGTGATTCTAAAAACACAGACTCAAGATACGTCACAATAAATCATATATTCAGACAATAGTCTGCCCATTTATGAAATACTCATGTCATAACAAATTCACAATTGGTTGCTTCTTTAGATATTTTGCTGTTTAAAATGCATTTTTTTCTGTGAAGTTTTGGTGCTCATCGAGGTGAGAGATGTTAATGATGAGGAATTGAAATCACTCTATTTGAGGTACTCAGTTTCAGCATACAAAATTGCAGGGTCGGGTATGTCGCAGTTAGATGCAGAGTACCACCTCTATAGCGACAACAAAAATATCTGATTCTCAATTTAAATTCGCCACAACAAAATCACGCAAATTGTTTATTCCAGATGCAACTATCCAGATGTACTATGCAGATGCAACTTCAGGGGTAGGTCTCCTGCCATTTCTGGTTAGGATCTCTGACAATGGATTTGTGACAGCTGCCCTTGTACTGACAGACAATCCTACTCTTGCAACTGTCACATCCCACGCAGGCTGCCCACTGTCTGTTCTCAGCCTTTTATTTTTAAACTTTCATCAATTTCATCAGTAAAGTAATGGAAGTTGTCATCGACAGTGCTATCGAGCGGCACTTGCTTAGCAATAACCTGCTCACAGACGCTCAGTATGGGCTCCGCCAGGGCCACTCAGCTCCCGACCTCATTACAGCTTTGGTTCAAACATGGACACGAGGTGGAAGTAACTGCCCTTGACATCAAGGCAGCGTTTGACCGAGTGTGGCATCAAGGAACCCTAGCAAAACTGGAGTCAGTGGGAATCAGGGGGAAAACTCTCCCCTGGTTGGAGTCAGACATAGCTCAAAGGAAGATGGTTGTGGTTGTTGGAGGTCAATTATCTCAGCTCCAGGACATCACTGCAGGGTTCCTCAGGATAGTGTCTTAGGCCCAACCATCTTCAGCTGCTTCATCAATGACCTTCCTTTAATTATAAGGTCAGAAGTGGGGATGTTTGCTGATGATTGCACAATGTTCAGCACCATTTGCAACTCCTCAAATACTGAAGCAGTCAGTGTAGAAATGCAGCAAGACCTGGACAATATCCAGGCTTGGACTGATAAGTGGCAAGTAACATTCGCGCCACACAAGTGCCAGGCAATGACCATCTCCAACAGGAAAGAATCGAATCATCTCCCCTAGACATTCAACGCATTACGATCGCTAAATCCCCCACTATCAATATCCTGGGGGTTACCATTGACCAGAAACTGAACTGGAATAGCCATATAAATACTCTGGCTACGAGCAGGTCAGAGGCGAGGAATCCTGCAGTGAGTAGCTCACCTCCTGACTCCACAAAGCCTGTCCACCATCTACAAGGCACAAGTCAGGAGTGTGATGGAATACTCTCCACTTGCCTGGATGGGTGCAGCTCCAACAGCACTCAAGAAGCTCGACACCATCCAGAACAAAGTAGCCTGCTTGATTGGCATCCCATCCACTAACATTCACTCCCTCCACCACCGACGCACAGTGGCAGCAGTGTGTATCATCTACCAGATGCATTGCTGCAATGCACCAAGGGTCCTTCGAAAGCACCTCACCACCACCTTCTGAAAGGCAATTAGGGATGGGCAATAAATGCTGGCCTAGCCAGTGACGCCCACATCCCATGAACGAATAAAAACAATTGTTAAATGGCTTGAGAATGTGAATAAAATGATGTGACATGCATAGGTTTAAAAATAAATGGTGAAAATGCTGCCTTTGTGCTGGAGAAGTGGCTCCATTCAATCTACCTACATAAATTTTACTGCTGAGCCTAGATTAAGGCACTTGGTTTCAGCAGAAATAAGGCTTCAGAAACACAACTGCTCTTATTTGGTGCAATAGCTGTCCCTGTGACAGCAGATGTAATATTTCAACTCTGCCACGTCAACATCACAATGGAGAAACCTTATCTAAACATTTCATCATGGGCTCTCCCATCTTCCCTCCTGCCCTCTCCGAGCTCAGCTTGTTCACGCGATTCACCTCTTGCTTCCTGGATGCCATCCCCACGAAACTACCATCCAACTTCCCTTCCTGGCCCCATGCTCACTGACATTAGAAATGGTTCCCTCTCCTCAGGTACAGTCCCCACATCATTTCAAAACCATAGTTATCAACCCCTCCTCAAAAAAAAGATCCTCAATCCCTCTGCCCTTGCAAAATGCCATCCAATCTCCTATCCTCTTCAAAGTCCTTGATGTGTTGACACTTCCCAAATCTGTTCCCAACTTTCCTGGAGATATATTTTGAATCTTTCTAAACAGATTTTCATCCAAAGCTCTGACAAATGAAATCCTCTGTGACTGTGACCTTATTCCATTCGCTGCCTTAGGCCTTCTCAACCCCTCAATGACCAAAATTTCTGATGAACAAAATAAGGTCTAAAGAACATTTTGAAATAACAAATGGCACAATGGCATGATTAAATACATCCATTAACTTTGTTTTAATACCATTAATAAACCTTTAACCTGAAGGCCTCAGCTTCTCCTAAGAATGGCCCGGATGTTTCAGTAGCAATGATGGCAAAACTGTCACCATTCGCCATCATTACTGTACTGAAACTGAGAGCAACTCCTGGAGTCCCCACATCCACAGTTAAATGCGGAAATCCATGCGTCCCAATAAGGTGCGCTTATGGAAGTTCACCCAAACGGCAATCAAGTAAAGATCACTGAACTGATGAAAACTCGCCATTTTATTCTAGTAGTCTTATTGTAAAAACCCTTGTAAAAGTTACACTTTGTTGAATGAGGTGTAACTGGTTTTTAAAACAGTGTACATATTACTGAACAGTCTCACTCTCCATGAAAAACTAACGTTATATTTGTGGAATGTCAAATTTCTCAACTATGAAGAAAAAAACATACATTTTGAAAATAATTACTTTCCTTTTTTTAAAAAGTTTATGATATTTCAGAAGCTACCTTCATCCCATGAGTAGGTCCCAATCATTTATTTTGTTTTCGAATAAATTTCAATTAAAAATTTGACTGGAAGTCAAATATTCGGTGCATTTTACTTCCTGGTTTGCTGTCTGTGAGAATACTTCAATGTGGTGGGCTGTGTATCCTGTTTAATGACATCATTATTTCTGGCCAACCAGAGATGCCCTTGACTTGGCTCCAATTGGGAAAGGGAAAATCCATGCCACAGAGGTTGCTGGATCTTTGTGGGCAGCTTTCTTCAAAGTCAGTGGCGAGCACCAGTTACTTCACCATTGACCACAAAATTTGGACCAAAATATTTGCCCGGAGCAATGTTAGCCAAAGGTAAGCCCTGCAGTTTGTGCACCTGTAATATGCACAATTCTGCAGGATGCATGTATAGCATTTAAATGAGTTAAATGTAACATTTATTTTATTATTCATAATTATTTGAAAACCAATTTCAGAAGTTTTATTAAGGTAAAATTTATACAAGTTCCCCCCACCCCAAACAGAGTGAGGTTGCATGTATGCAAGTGAGAGAGAATGTTTTTCTTCATCCTAATCTGAGTTAAAAAAAACCAGACAGCAACACATCCCCCCGGGAAGTAAAATGCACTGATTTTTTTACTTTTAATTAAACCGTCCTTGAAGAGAAGGTTGAGAGGAGATTTGATAAAAATGTTCAAAATCAGGAGGGGTCTGGACATAGTAATTAGGGAGAAACTGTTCCCATTGATGGAAGGGTCGAGAACCGGAGGGCACCAATTTAAGGTGAATTGCAAAAGAACAAAAGGTGACATGAGGAAAAACTTTTTTTATGCAGCAAGTGGTTAGGATCTGGAAGACACTGCCTCATCAATTGAATTACCAACTAGAGCAGTGCCTGTGAAGTCTAGAATATCAAAGTGTAGGCATGCGCAGCATACACATTTTCCCAACATACATTAGTATGATTCTCAGTGAACAAATAAAAAGGTGCCTTTCCTTGTGCTTTGTTAAAGGAATTCTGAACTTCTGTTTTTCCAAATATTTTAAAAAGCTAGAGAATGAATTTTAGAAGTATTTTTCAATTAAAATTTCACCTTCAAACTGTCAACTGCTAATTTTTTTTGTCTGTGCTTAGCTCACACCCACACAAGGTTATTACAGACCTGTGATCTCTTCTGTTTATATTGCAAATCCAAAAACAATCATCAGTTATGGGAAGGGTTGGTTATGCAACAGCACTAGCTGCTTAATGCAGCTGATGTGGAAAAGGGAAACATTAATTATTTATTTTCCAACAACCAATCAGAAACTATTGCTTCATTGTGTCGGGGCATAATTTTTTAATATAATTCTTTTAAATTCTCTCACTAGAGAAGCACACCTCTTCTTGGAAAATAATCTCCAATTCATTGTGGGCAATATCACAAACACTTTTGCAGATGCTTTGGGAAACACATTAATAGAACTAAAAAGTCAAAATCAGTCATAGAGTCATACAGCACAGAAACAGGCCCTTCAGCCCATCGTGTCTGTGCCAGCCATCAAGCACCATCATTCGAATCCAATTTTCCAGCCCTTGGTCCGTAGCCTTGTATGCTATGGCGTTTCAAGTGCTATCTAAATACTTCTTAAATGTTGTGAGGGTTCCTGCCTCTACCACCTCTTCAGGCAGTGCGTTCCAGATTCCAACCACCCTCTGGGTGAATTTTTTTCCCCTCAAATCCTCTCCAAACCTCATGCCCCTTACCTTAAATGCCCCCTGGTTCTTGACCCCACCGCTAAGTTTCTTCCTATCTAACCTATCAATGTCCCTCATAATTTGTATACCTCAATCATGTCCCCCTCAGCCTTCTCTGCTCTAAGGAAAACAACCCTAGCCTTTTCAGTTTCTATTCATAATTGAAATGCTCCAGCCCAGGCAACATCCTGGTGAATCTCCTCTGCACCCTCTCCATTGCAATCACATCCTTCCTATAGTGTGGCGACCAGACTGTACACAGTACTCCAACTGTGGCCTAACCAGCGTTTTATACAGCTCCATCATAACCTCCCTGCTCTTATATTCTATACCTCGGCTAATAAAGGCAAGTATCCTGTATGCCTTCCTAACCACCTTATCTACCTGTGCTGCTGCCTTCGGTGATCTATGGACAAGCACCCCAAGGTCCCTCTGATCCTCTGTATTCCCGAGGGTCCTACTACCCATTTTATATTCCATTGCCTAGTTAGACCTCCCAAATGGCATCACCTCACACTTCTCAGGATTAAACTCCATTTGCCACTGCTCCACCCATCTTACCAGCCCACCTCTATATCGTCCTGTAATCTAAGGCTTTCCTCCTCACTATTTACGACACTACCAATTTTGGTGTCGTCTGCGAACTTACTGATCATACCTCCTATATTCACGTCTAAATCATTAATGTACACTACAAACAGTAAGGATCCCAGCACCGATCCCTGTGGTACACCACTGGTCACATGCTTCCACTCCAGAAACAACCCTCGACCATCACCCTCTACCTCCTGCCACTAAGCCAATTTTGAATCCAATTTGCCAAATTACCCTGGATCCCATGGGCCTCTACTTTCTTAACCAATCTCCCATGCGGGACCTTATCAAATGCCTTACTGAAGTCTATGTAGACTATATCAACTGCTTTACCCTCATCTACACCTCTGTCACCTCCTCGAAAAATTCAATCAAGTTAGTTAGACACGATCTCCCCGAGAAAGCCATGCTGACTATCCCTGATTAATCCCTACCTCTCCAAGCGGAGATTAATCCTGTCCCTCAGAATTTTTTCCAAAAATTTCCATCACTGATGTTAGACTCACAAGCCTGTAATTACCTGGTTTATCCCTGCTCCCCTTCTTGAATAATGGTACCACATTCTCTGTCCTCCAGTCCTCTGGTACATCTCCTGTGGCCAGAGAGGATCTGAAAATTTGTGTCAGAGCCCCTGCTATCTCCTCCCTTGCCTCACATAACAGCCTGGGATACATCTCATCTGGGTCTGGGGATTTATCCACTTTAAGCCCACTAATACAGCTAATACTTCCTCCTTTTCAATGTTAAATTGATCAAGTATATCACAATCCCCCTCCCTGATCCCTACACCTGCATCGTCCTTCTCCATAGTGAACACAGATGAAAAGTAATCGTTCAAGACCTCACCTATGTCCTCCGGCTCCACACAGATTGCCTCTTTGATCCCTAATGGGCCCCACTTTTTCCCTGGTTATCCTCTTGCCCCTAACATACTTATAAAACGCCTTACGATTTTCCTTTATCTTGTCTGCCAGTGATTTTTCATGCCCCCTCTTCGCTCTCCTAATTACTTTTTTTAAGTACTCCCCTACACTTACTATACTCCTCTAGGGCCTCCACTGTTTTCAGCACTCTGAATCTGCCATACGCCTCCTTTTTATTCCTTATCCATTCCTCTATATCCCTTGACATCCAGGGTTCCCTTGACCTGTTGGTCCTACTCTTCACCTTTACAGGAACATGCTGCACCTGAACCCTCACAGTTTCCCTTCTAAATAACTCCCACTGGTCTGATGTAGACTTTCCTATAAGAAGCTGCTCCCAGTTCACTTTGGCCAGATTCTGTTTTATCATATTGAAATCTGCCTTCCCCCAATTCAGTACTCTTATTTCCAGTCCCTCTATGTCCTTTTCCATAACTACCTTAAGTCTTACAGAGTTATGGTCGCTATCCGCGAAATGCTCCCCCACTGACACTTCTGCCACTTGTCTGGCTTCATTCCCTAGGATTAAGTCCAGTACCGCTCCTCCTCTTGTAAGACTCTACGTGCTGGCTCAAAAATCTCTCCTGAATGCACTTGAAGAATTCCGCCCCCTCTAAGCTTTTTGCACTAATACTATCCCCTCTAACATTGGGAAAGTTGAAATCCCCTATTATTACCCTATTATTATTGCACCTCTCTGAGATTTGCCTACGTATCTGCTCCTCTACCACTGCCTGACTGTTTCGAGGCCTGTAGTACACTCCCAGCCAAGCCCCTTTTTTGTTTTTAAGTTCTCCCCATATGGCCTCATTAGAGGAACCTTCTAAGATATCATCCCTCCTTACTGCGGTAATTGTCTCTTTAATCAACAGGGCAATGCCACCTCCTCTTTTACCCCCTCCCCTATCTGAAGATTCTATACCTTGGGATATTAAGCTGCCAGTCCTGCCCTTCCCTCAACCATGTCTCAGTAATAGCAATATCATATTCCCATGTGTTAATCAACACCCTCAATTCATCTGCCATACTAGTAAGACTCCTTGCATTAAAATAGATACCATCCAGCCTTGCATTATTTGCCTGAGCCTTAACAGATCTACATTTACTTTGACCTCCGGACTGACTTAGCTTCACATTTATATTTGATTGTACATCACCCCCTACTGTGCTTCCACAATGTATCCCACCCCTGCCAAATTGGTTTCAACCCCCCCAACAGCACTAGCAAACCTCCCAGCAAGGATGCTGGTCCCGTTCTGGTTCAGGTGCAACCCGCCCATCTTATACAGATCCCACCTTTGCCAGAAACAGGTCCAGTGGTCCAAGAATCTAAAGCCCTCTCTCCTGCACCATCTCCCCAACCATGCATTCATCTGCTCTAACTTCCTATTCATATACTCACTAGCCTGTGGCACTGGAAGAAACCCAGAGATTACAACCTTTGAGGTCCTACTTTTTAATCTGCTGCCTAGCTCCCTGAAATATTTTTGCAGGACCTCATCCCTCTTTCTACCTATGTCATTGGTACCAACGTGGACCACAACGTCCAACTGTGCACCCTCACCTTCCAGAATACTTTGTAGCCGCTCAGTGATATCCAAGACCCTTGCACCAGGGAGGCAACATACCATCCTAGAATCACGTCTGTGACCACAGAATCGCCTATCTGTTCCTCGAACCATAGAATCCCCAATCACTATTGCCCTCTTGTCCCTTTTTCTCCATCCCAGCACAGCTGAGACAGCCATGACATTCCGGTCATGAGTCTCGGTGCATTCTCCAGAGGAACCCTCTCCCCATCGGTACTCAGAACTGAATACCGGTTAGAAAGTGGGATGTCCTCTGGGGACTCCTGCACTACCTGCCTTGACTTCTTTGTCCGTCCGGCATCCACCAAGTCACCCCCTGACTGTGCTCGCCTAGGCACCGGCTTGACTACCTCCTGAAACGTGCCATCAACATAGTCCTCCACCTCGCGGATGCGCCCCAGTGACTCCAGCCGCCGCTCGAGCTCCGAAACAGTGGCCGAACTAGTGTTGTTATAGATTTGAACATGCACAAAATCATTTATAATTGTAGTAAATCCTAATGGTACACAAAGGGTTTTACTTTTATGCAGGTCAAAGACCATTCCTAAAACCGCTTTCACTAAGATTTCATATTATTACATCGGTCATTGCTACTGTGATATAATGAACACAACAACACAAGCCCAATGCAACCATCTGTTTGAAGAAAGCATGATCAGATCTACCTTGTTTCTACCTTCGGCTTCAATCCTGTTGCACCAACCAAAATCCAGTTATCCCCATAAAAGATGCAACAAAGAAAGAAATAACCTGCTATCAATCAGGCTTAAATGGAAAATATTACCTGGCATATTTACTGTCGATTCTCCAATTCCCACTGTTTACCATACCAATTAACCACTACAATGTAAGAAGAGAAAACATGTCCACAATTACAAGTTGCAAAAATTAAGCGCTGCTCCCCATCAAAGGCCTGTTGGAGAAGGAATCCTAACTGCATGTAGCTTAGATATTTTTATTGCAAAAAATCCCAGCAAATTTAGGTAAGTTCATGTTTTATCACTAAATCAGGGGATATACTTTGAACAAAAACAAATCCCCACTAAGTTTCTCTTTGCCCACTCCTCCTGGTCACAACTCATTAACAGAAGCATTTCACTCCTGAGCTCACCTCGCTCAGCCAATTATTCCTCCCTTTCTCTGGTCATGCCTAGGTTTGTAACTTCGAAATATATTATGCATGCACAGGTGTGTGCACACAGACAGTAACACACATCAGACACAGACACACACAGAAACACAAATTAGACCAACACACATATAGATGGCAACTACATATTCAGCACTGAATTTTCAACATCTGGAATAATATGTTGAATAACTGACAGTCAAGGTTAATTTAGAGATTTAGCCCCTTGGGCAGACAATTACACAAGATACAATAATAATACTTTGCATTTTTCTTGAACTGTCTGAACTTCATTATCTTCTAAATGCAGCCATAATTTATACCCAAAAAGCTGACTAGAGGGAGGAATTTTCCTGTGAGCATTAACTTGAACTGAATTCACAACTTATACATTCTTCTTTTAATGCACAATTGATTTTCAGTCACTTCCTAGTTTCAATAGGGTTTATAAAACAAACCATGCAGTGTGCAGGTATTGATCCTTTTTCTAAAAAAAATGAACTGACAGTTCGTAATGCATTTAACACAAAAACTTTGATTTCGCAATCAGCATATGAACAAACACAAAATTAAATAAAGCCATCACCAGACCATGCTTTAAAAATATCGAGCAAGCACAATGTACCATGATGGTTAACTTCAACAGAAATTGCTAGTTTGAATTTTAAATAGATTCAATTAGTATTGTCTGCACACTGGTAATCAACCATCTGAATCCTAATTAAGAGCTTGGCAGCATGCAGCAACATCATCCCAGAGCAATAAGCTGTAGTGCACAGCAGTGAACTTTGCCTTGAGCTAGCATGCATAAATAAACAGTATTAATAACTATCTTGAGTGCAGATTGGTGACTTAGTTGTTACTGTTAGCTTCACCTGGAACCCTGGTATTATTTAAATATGCCCATCATGTTTAATTAAAAAACAAATAAACATTTATTTTTGAGCTTCTGGACTGATAGGGTCGAGAGGCACTTTTACTAAAGACAAGACTTTGGGTGACAAGAAAGCAGTGATTTCTCAAAACACAAGCAGTTGAGAAGACAGATTAATGAACACCTTACAAGTAGTGATCGTCACCAAAGTCCTCTCAATTTTCAACTTCAAGCAGGTGCAAATTACCATGAATCTTAGTAAATTTATCACCATTTTTTATCTATGATCTATCATTTCCATCACTCTACTATTAACAATGTCTTGTGTATGCAATACTCTGATTACTGTGCAACTGTAGTGTCTTATGATCCATGTAAACATGACACTATGCACCAGCTAATTGGAAAAAAACATTTTTTAAATGGTATGATAGTTTCCCCATTCTCCCTTCCATCCCAGAATTCCAATCACTCCATCCCCTTTCATTGAAGTCGGCCCTGAGGACTTCAGTTCTGCTCTCATTGTTAGGTGTCTTCTATACATATGTTGTCCATTTTCTCCCACAGGTCTGTTTGGTATGGACTAATATTCAGATGGTGGAATTTCAATTCAATTAATAAAAAAAACTGGAATTGAAAGCTAGTCTCATTAATGCTGCCATGAAACTGTCATCAATTGTCATAAAAAACCCATTTGGTTCACTAATGTCCTTTAGGGAAGGAAATCAGCCGTCCTTACCCAGTCTGGCCTACATATGACTCCAGACCCACAGCAATGTGGCTAACTCTTAACTGTCCTCTGAAATGGCCTAGCAAGCCACTCACTTGTCATGGGATGGGTATCAAATGCTGGCCTTGCCAGTGTTGCCCACACCCCATGTAAGAATAGAAAAATGCCTCCACCTTCCTACTCCCTCCTAACCCAAATGCCTTGCTCCTTCCAAGCCTAAGCCCCATGTCCCCTTTCGCCCGAGCCAGACTGAACCGAGCCATAAACGTAGTTTTTCTTTCCCAGCCTATTCCCTTCGTCCTCCTTGGAGCAAAGGCAACTGACAAATGTCCCAGACCCCACTCCCATGGAGGCAAGTATTCAGTTGTAGCTATCAAAGCTTTGCAGCCATGTAGTCTGGTTCTGGATCTGAACAGTCAGTGGAAAAGGAGAGTTATATAGATTATATATTTATATATATATATATATATATATATATATATATATAAAAAGACACAGAGAAAAAGATGGAGAGAATGTGTGCATAGATTGAAAAAGACCAAGTTTGCACAAGTCAGAGAGAGAATAAGAGGCACAGAAAATACAGCAAGACGCTTAGAGAAACTGGAAGAAGCAGGATTGAAAGAATTAGGGTGGAAGATAAACAGATGCAATTACAGGAAGAGGTACTTTTTAATTTTATCCACGAGCAACACAATGTGAAGACATTTAAAAGGAATGTCAGATTAATGAGAGATTTGCCCAATTGCTGACAGGTGATGGGACAAAATCAAATCCACATCAAGCACAGCTTAATATTTTGCATCTATAATCCAAGCCTGGTTTTCTCAGACTGGACCCCCTACACATTAAGGATGAGTACTGTGAATCGATTCAGAAATGTAAGAAATTTGATTTGGAAGAAAAAGAACAAACAAAACATCAATTTTTAGTGCTTTAATACAGAAGATCAATAGAGAAAAGCTCTCTCCACAGCAATAGAAACGTACAGTTCAAATAATAAAAATAACACTGAATTGGAAAAAAAATGGTCATCCGCAAAGAAACAACTCTGATGCTTTTGTTATAGAGACCCAGCCCTGAATTCTGGTACAGTGCACAGAATTAATGGATGCTCTTAGCAGAGAAGCTATTGTCAGCCTCTTTCCTAACCCTCTGTTTCCTGTCCATGCACTGACCTTTTAACCATGCTCCTGCATTCCCTATGACTGGATTCTTGTAACAGTTCTCCGGTGTGATACTATATTGAACACCTTCTTAAAATCCATACGTGCTGTCACAGCATTCTCTTTATCGATGAAATCTGTCACAAGAGTTTTCAAAAAATTCAAATTTGTCAAACAGGATTTGTCTTTAGCAAATCTGCATTGGGCTGGCCTTTATTAATCCATATATTTCTAACGTCTCACTAATATCTTAAATTATGGATTACAATAGCTGCCCACAGCCAACAGAATAACAAGTCTACAGTTTCTTGGTTTATCCTTTTCTCATGAACAGAGGTGTAACTCTGGTTATCCTTCATTCCCCGAGCACAAAACACATATCTAAGGAAGACTGATAAACTGCACTAGATCCTCTGCTGTCTCTCTCACTGCCTTCAACAGCCAAGGGTGCATGCCATCAAAATCCAATGACCTATTCACCTTGTGTTTAGAACCAATTCCTTTCCACATTCTTCTCTTTTTACACTAAGCAGGAGCTTCTACTCCATAGGAATTCATCCTACATTTTCTGCACCTCTATGGCTGTTCTTGGAATTCAGGAAAGACTGGGGTGCAAAGCAAACCTGCTGTATATTATTTTTTTTTTAGTTTAGAGATACAGCACTGAAACAGGCCCTTCGGCCCACCGAGTCTGTGCCGACCATCAACCACCCATTTATACTAATCCCATATTCCTATCACATCCCCACCTGTCCCTATATTTCCCTACCACCTACCTATACTAGGGGCAATTTATAATGGCCAATTAACCTATCAGGTATGCCATCAATAAAAAGAAAGATTTCCAATCATATTGTGCCTTTCACGACCTCAACAACAGGAACAATAACTTGCATTCATATAGTCCACTGCCTTTAATGTAGCAAAATGTCCCAAGGCGCTTCACAGCAGCCTCAAACAAAATTTGACACCGCACCAGATAAGGAGCTATTAGGACAGATGACCAAAAGCTTGGTCAAACAGCTAGGTTTTAAAAAGCATCCTCAAGGAGGGTAAGGAGGTAGAGAGGGAATTCCAGCGCTTAGGGCCTCAGGAGCAGGTGGAGCAATTAAAATTGGGGATGCGCAAGAGGATTGGACAAGTGCAGAGATCTCGGAGGATTGTAGGGCTGGAGGAGGTTACAGAGATACGTTTCATTCATTCATTGGTGTCATCTTATTCCCAGAAGGTTGACTGCCATGGATTGCCACCTCTGTCTGTCCTGTGCTGCCCTTCTTCTTCTTTGGCCTCCTTGTCTCGAGAGACAATGGGTAAGCGCCTAGAGGTGGTCAGTGGTTTGTGAAGCAGCGCCTGCAGTAGCTATAAAGGCCAATTCTAGAGTGACAGACTGTTCCACAGGCGCTGCAGATAAAATTGGTTGTCGGGGCTGTTACACAGTTGGCTCTCTCCTTGCGCTTCTGTCTTTTTTCCTGCCAACTGCTGTCTCTTTGACTCGCCACTGTTTAGCTCCGAATTTATGGCTGTCCGCCGGCTCTGGCGATCACTGGCAACTGACTCCCACGACTTGTGGTCAATGTCACAGGACTTCATGTCGCGTTTGCAGACGAATTTGAAGCGGAGACATGGACGGCCGGTGGGTCTGATACCGGTGATGAGCTCGCTGCACAATGTGTCCTTGGGGATCCTGCCATCTTCCATGCGGCTCACATGGCCAAGCCATCTCAAGCGCCACTGGCTCAGTAAGGTGTATATGCTGGGGATGTTGGCCGCCTCGAGGACTTCTGCATTGGAAATACGGTCCTGCCACCTGATGCCAAGGATTCTCCGGAGGCAGCAAAGAAGGAATGAGTTGAGACGTCGCTCTTGGCTGACATATGTCATCCAGGCATAGCTGCCGGAGAGCAAGGTACTGAGGACACAGGCTTGATGCACTCGGACCTTTGTGTTCCGTGTCATTGCGCCATTTTCCCAAACTCTCTTGGCCAGTCTGGACATAGCAGTGGACGCCTTTCCCATGCACTTGTTGATTTCTGCATCGAGAGACAGGTTACTTTTTTTTATTCATTCATGGGATGTGGGCGTCACTGGCTATGCCAGCATTTATTGCCCATCCCTAATTGCCCTTGAGAAGGTGGTGGTGAGCTGCCTTCTTGAACTGCTGCAGTCCATGTGAGGTAGGAACACCCCCAGTGCTGTTCGGAAGGGAGTTCCAGGAATTTGACCCAGCAACAGTGAAGGAACGGCAATATAGTTCCAAGTCAGGATGGTGTGTGACTTGGACGGGAACTTGCAGGTGGTGATGTTCCCATGCATCTGCTGCTCTTGTCCTTCTAGGTGGTAGAGGTTGCGGGTTTGGAATGTGCTGTCTAAGGAGCCTTGGTGCATTGCTGCAGTGCATCTTGTAGATGGTACACACTGCTGCCACTGTGCGCCGGTGGTGGAGGGAGTGAATGTTTGTAGATGGGGTACCAATCAAGCAGGCTGCTTTGTCCTGGATGGTGTCGAGCTTCTTGAGTGTTGTTGGAGCTGCACCCATCCAGGCAAGTGGAGAGTATTCCATCACACTCCTGACTTGTGCCTTGTAGATGGTGGACAGGCTTTGGGGAGTCAGGAGGTGAGTTACTCGACACAGGATTCCGAGCCTCTGACCTCCTCTGGTAGCCACGGTATTTATATGGCTACTCCAGTTCAGTTTCTGGTCAATGGTAGCCCCTAGGATGTTGATAGTGGGGGATTCAGCAATGGTCATGCCATTAAATGTCAAGGGGAGCTGGTTAGACTCTCTCTTGTTGGAGATGGTCATCGTCTGGCACTTGTGTGGGGCAAATGTTACTTATCAGCCCACGCCTGGATATTGTCCAGGTCTTTCTGCATTTCTACACGGACTGCTTCTGTATTTAAGGAGTCACGAATGGTGCTGAACATTGTACAATCATCTGGTGATAGTTGAGGCCAGTTGAGGTTAACATCTTGAACCACTTCCAGAGCGTGGTCGCCGATATTGATGGATGGACCATTTCTGACATCCTGTCCCATGATGTTTGTTTTCTTGAGGCTGATGGTTAGGCCAAATTCGTTGCAGGCAGCCGCAATCCTGTCGATGAGTCTCTGCAGACACTCTTCTGTGTGAGATGTTAATGCAGCATCGTCAGCAAAGAGGAGTTCCCTGATGAGGACTTTCCATACTTTGGTCTTCGCTATTAAGACAGGCAAGGTTGAACAACCTGCCATCTGATCTTGTGTGGAGGAAAATTCCTTCTTCTGAAGACTTAAACGCGTGCGAGAGCAGCAGTGAGAAGAAGATCCCAAACAGTGTAGTTGCGAGAACACAGCCCTGTTTCACACCACTCAAGATGGGAAAGAGACCTGATGAGGCACCGCGATGCTGAATTGTGCCTTTCATATTGTCATGCCTTACATGTTTCAAATAGGTCGACTGTTACAGAGATAGAAAGCTCACACAGCGCTTTACAGCCAATGAAGTACTTTAGAAGTGTAATAGCTGGAGAAACATGTGCCTGCTGCCAAAAGCACATTAATAACATAGGAGAGCCTTTTGTTTATCACAGCAAACAACCCACCATTGTGACAATTAGCTAATCAAGACCTACTCTCCCACAGGTGCAGAAAATATGCACTGTGAAATATTTTAATTAGTTCTATTTTTTCATAAAAAGTTGACTTGAATTCAGTTAGATCCCAGTTGAGCACAAAGCTGAATGGCTGAGAAGTCTCACAATTATGAACGAAAGAAAGAAAAATCTGCATTTATATAGCACTTTTCACAAATTCAGGACAACCCAAAGCACTTTACAGCCAATGAAGTACTTTTGAATTGTAGTCACTGTTGTAATATAGGTCATTCCAGTTTGATAGTATACCAATGGTACAGACGTTATACCAGATTCAATTGCAATTGGAGAATTCATAGGAAAAGATAGTTTGGCAAAAGTCAAGAGGTAATAAAAGATGCCTTGACTAAAATGTATAAATTTGTACAAAGCAATTAGGGAGGCTTGTGCGCTAAGCATAAACACCAGCATAGACCAGTTGGATTGAATGGCCTGTTTCTATGTTATAAATTCTATGTTAACAACAGCAATAAATTTCAAGTCCAGCACTGTGCCAAATAGGACAGATTTATGCATTGATGGACTGAACCTTCAGCATTATTCGTTAATTATTAGTTCATTCCTACAATGACTAGCTTATATCCAAGTGCATCATTGACTGGTTAATCCATTTAAGTGAACAAAATGTCAAGAATTTTGAAAAAAATTCTTGCAAACTCCAACCTCCAGAAATGAGCTGCAAAGGATGTTGTGCAAAGCATGAAGTTGTGATAAAATGTGCAAACCAAACTGCATACAGAAAAATCTATTTACGCATTCACAAAAACACATTCTTCTTTCACCTCATTTGTCACCCAGTCTAGTTGATAAAAAATTTGTTCCTCATTATTCCAGAGGTACGAATAGCAATTTCACTGCTCACAAGATTGATATTTCATATGTGTGAAAGCAATAGTCCACGTGTGACGCAATGGCATATGGTGCTTCAAAATTCACTTAGCCCTGCATAAAGGTTTTACCAAAAGCTGCGTAGTCATTTGGTATATTAAACATTTCACCATTCTAGAGATATTTCAATGAATTGATTACCCTGTGGGTGAATTCAGTGTCCAGCACAATTGGTGTAGAGATTGGGCGCCACAGGTTGCCTTTGACGGTGGGAGAGGTCATTGCATCTCATTGTACAGCCTCAAACCGGGCAGCTTCCGGTCAGTAAGGTTCTGTCCCGCCACCTCTTCAATGGGTGCTTGGAGCTCAGGGTCATTGCCCGACAAGTGGACTGTAACACCGCACCAAACAGCAAGACAAAAAAAGGAAAGAAGGTACCATCCTTCGTTTTGCAAGCTGGAATGTCAGAACTGTGTGTCCTGGCCTGTTGGAAGACCTTACACAAATCAACGATTCTCAGAAGACCGCCATCATTAACAACGAGCTCAGTAGACTCAATGTGGACATTGCAGTACTTCAGGAGACACGCCTCCCTGCGAGTGGATCTCTAAGAGAGCAAGACTACACCTTCTTCTGGCAGGGTAGGGATCCTGAAGAACCAAGACAGCATGGAGTGGGCTTCGCCATCAGAAACTCTTTGCTCAGCATGATAGAGCCACCTTCAAATGGCTCGGAACACATACTGTCCATCTGACTGCTCACCGACTCTGGTACAGTACACCTACTCAGCATCTATGCTCCAACAGTCTGCTCCCCACCTGAAGTTAAAGACCAGTTCTACGAGGAACTCCACAAGATCATTAGTAGCATTCCCAGTACCGAAAATTTGTTCCTGCTGGTGGACATTAACGCCAGGGTTGGGGCCGACCATGACTCATGGTCCTCCTGCCTTGGGCGCTGTGGCATTGGAAGGATGTATGAGAATGGACAGAGACTGTTGGAGTTGTGTAACTATCACAACCTCTGCATCACCAACTCATTCTTTCATACTAAACCCTGTCACCAGGTTTCTTGAAGGCACCCAAGATCACATCGTTGGCACCAGCTGGACCTCATCGTCACAAGGCGAGCCTCTTTAAACAGCGTTCAAATCACACGCAGCTTCCACAGTGCGGACTGCGACACCGACCACTCCCTGGTGTGCAGCAAGGTTAGACTCAGACCAAAGAAGCTGCATCACTCCAAGCAGAAGGGCCGCCCGTGCATCAACACTAGCAGAATTTCTCATCCACAGCTGTTACATAAGTTTCTAAATTCACTTGAAAAAGCCCTTCAAAACACTCCCACAGGGGATGCAGAGACCAAGTGGGCCCACATCAGAGATGCCAGCTATGACTCAGCAATGACCACCTATGGCAATCGTGTGAAGCAGAATGCAGACTGGTTTCAATCTCACTTTGAAGAGCTGGAACCTGTCATAGCCACTAAGCGCATTGCACTGTTGAACTACAAGAAAGCCCCCAGCGAGTTAACACCTGTAGCACTTAAAGTAGCCAGAAGCGCTGCACAAAGAACAGCCAGGCGCTGCGCAACTGACTACTGGCAACACCTATGCAGTCGTATTCAGCTGGCCTCTGACACAGGAAATATCAGAGGAATGTATGATGGCATTAAGAGAGCTTTTGGGCCAACCATCAGGAAGATCGTCCCCCTCAAGTCTAAATCAGGGGGTGCGATCACAGAACAAAGCCAGCAAATGGACCACTGGGTGGAGCACTACCTAGAACTGTACTCCAAGGAAAATGTTGTCACTGAGACCGCCCTCAATGCAGCCCAGTCTCTGCCAGTCATGGATGAGCTGGACGAACAGCCAACAAAATCTGAACTCAGTAATGCCATTGATTCTCTAGCCAGCAGAAAGACGGCATTACCCCTGAAATAATCAAGAGTGCGAAGCCCGCTATACTTTCAGCACTCTGCGAACTGCTTTGCCCGTGCTGGGAACAGTACCACAGGACATGCGCGATGCCAATATCATCACCCTCTATAAGAACAAGGGTGACCGCGGTGACTGCAACAACTACCGTGGAATCTCCCTGCTCTGCATATTGGGGAAAGTCTTCGCTCGAGTCGTTTTAAACAGGCTCCAGAGGCTGGGTGAGCGCGTCTACCCCGGGGCACAGTGCGGCTTTTGAGCAGAGAGATCCACCATTGACATGCTGTTCTCCCTTCGCCAGCTGCAGGAGAAATGCCACGAACAACAGATGCCCCTCTACGTTGCTTTCATTGATCTCACCAAAGCCTTTGACCTCGTCAGTAGACGTGGTCTCTTCAGACTACTAGAAAAGATCGGATGTCCACCAAAGCTACTAAGTATCATCACCTCATTCCATGACAATATGAAAGGCACAATTCAGCAGAGCGGCGCCTCGTCAGACCCCTTTCCTATCCTGAGTGGTGTGAAACAGGGCAGTGTTCTCGCACCTACACTGTTTGGGATCTTCTTCTCCCTGCTACTCTCACATGCGTTCAAGTCTTCAGAAGAAGGAATTTTCCTCCACACAAGATCAGATGGCAGGTTGTTCACGTTAACAAACTTAGAGCTTGGATTAGTACTTGGAAATATGATGTTGTTGCTATTACAGAGACTTGGTTGAGGGAAGGGCAGGATTGGCAGCTAAATGTTCCAGGCTTTAGAAGCTTCAGGCAGGATAGAGGGGGATGTAAAAGGGGTGGGGGAGTTGCATTACTGGTTAAGGAGAATATTGCAGCTGTACTACGGGAGGACACCTCAGAGGGGTCATGCAGCGAGGCAATATGGGTGGAGCTCAGGAATAGGAAGGGTGCAGTCACGATGTTGGGGGTTTACTACAGGCCTCCCAACAGCCAGTGGGAGGTAGAGATGCAGATATGTAGACAGATTTTGGAAAGATGTAAAGGTAACAGGGTTGTGGTGGTGGGTGATTTCAACTTCCCCAATATTGACTGGGACTCACTTAGTGCTAGGGGCTTGGATGGGGCAGAATTTGTGAGGAGCATCCAGGAGGGCTTCTTGAAACAGTATGTAGATAGTCCAACTAGGGATGGGGCCATTCTGGACCTGGTATTGTGGAATGAGCCCGGCCAGGTGGTCGAAGTTTCAGTGGGGGAGCATTTCGGGAGCAGTGACCATCATTCCATAAGTTTTAAGGTACTTGTGGATAAGGATAAGAGTAGTCCTCGGGTGAAGGTGCTAAATTGGGGGAAGGCTAATTATAACAACATTCGGCAGGAACTGAAGAATTTAGATTGGTGGCGGCTGTTTGAGGGTAAATCAATATCTGACATTTGGGAGTCTTTCAAACATCAGCTGATTAGAATCCAGGACCAGCATGTTCCTATGGGGAAGAAAGACAAGTTTGGCAAGTTTCGGGAAGCTTGGATAACACGGGATATTCTGAGCCTAGTCAAAAAGAAAAAGGAAGCATTTGTAGGGGCTGGAAGGCTAGGAACAGATGAAGCATTTGAGGAATATAAAGACAGTAGGAAGGAACTTAAGCAAGGAATTAGGAGGGCTAAAAGGGGTCATGAAAAGTCATTGGCAAACAGGATTAAGGAAAATCCCAAGGCTTTTTATACGTATATAAAGAGCATGAGGGTAACCAGGGAAAGGGTTGGCCCACTCAAGGACAGAGATGGGAATCTATGTGTGGAGCCAGAGGAAATGGGCGAGGTGCTAAATGAGTACTTTGCATCAGTATTCACCAAAGAGAAGGACTTGGTGGATGATAAGCCTAGGGAAGGGAGTGCAGATAGTCTCAGTCGTCTCATTATCAAAAAGGAGGAGGTGTTGCGTGTCTTGCAAAGCATTAAGGTAAATAAGTCCCCAGGGCCTGATGGGATCTACCCGAGAATACTGAGGGAGGCAAGGGAAGAAATTGCTGGGGCCTTGACAGAAATCTTTGCATCCTCATTGGCTACAGGTGAGGTCCCAGAGGACTGGAGAATAGCCAATGCTGTGCCTTTGTTTAAGAAGGGTGGCAAGGATAATCCAGGAAATTATAGGCCGGTGAGCCTTAAGTCAGTGGTAGGGAAACTATTAGAGAGGATTATTCGGGACGGGATTTACTCCCATTTGGAAACAAACAAACTTATTAGCGAGAGACAGCATGGTTTTGTGAAGGGAAGGTCGTGTCTTACTAATTTGATTGAGTTGTTTGAGGAAGTGACGAAGATGATTGATGAAGGAAGGGCAGTGGATGTTATCTCTATGGACTTCAGTAAAGCCTTTGACAAGGTCCCGCATGGCAGACTGGTGCAAAAGGTGAAGTCACAGGGGATCAGAGGTGAGCTGGCAAGATGGATACAGAACTGGCTCAGTCACAGAAGACAGAGGGTATCAGTGGATGGGTGTTTTTCTGAATGGAGGGATGTGACGAGTGGTGTTCCGCAGGGATCAGTGCTGGGACCTTTGCTCTTTGTAGTATATATAAATGATTTGGAGGAAAATGTAGGTGGTCTGATTAGTAAGTTTGCGGACGACACAAAGGTTGGTGGAGTTGCGGATAATGATGAGGATTGTCAGAGGATACAGCAGGATATAGATCGGTTGGAGACTTGGGCGGAGAAATGGCAGATGGAGTTTAATCCAGACAAATGTGAGGTAATGCATTTTGGAAGGTCTAATGCAGGTGGGAGGTATACAGTAAATGGCAGAACCCTTAGGAGTTCTTAGGCAGACAGATCTAGGCGTACAGGTCCACAGGTCACTGAAAGTGGCAACGCAGGTGGATAAGGTAGTCAAGGCGGCATACGGCATGCTTGACTTCATCAGTCGGGGCATATAGTATAAAAATTGGCAAGTCATGTCGCAGCTGTACAGAACCTTAGTTAGGCCAGGCTTAGAATATTGCGTGCAATTCTGGTCGCCACACTACCAGAAGGACGTGGAGGCTTTGGAGAGGGTACAGAGGAGGTTTACCAGGATGTTGCCTGGTCTGGAGGGCATTAGCTATGAGGAGAGGTTGGAAAAACTCGGATTGTTTTCACTGGAACGACGGAGGTGGAGGGGCGACAAGATAGAGGTTTACAAAGTTATGAGCGGCATGGACAGAGTGGATAGTCAGAAGCTTTTTCCCAGGGTGGAAGAGTCAGTTACTAGGGGACATAGGTTTAAGGTGCAAGGGGCAAGGTTTAGAGGGGATGTGCGAGGCAAGTTTTTTTTTACACAGAGGGTGGTGAGTGCCTGGAACATGCTGCCAGGGGAGGTGGTGGAAGCAGATACGATAGCGACGTTTAAGAGACATCTTGACAAATATATGAATAGGAAGGGAATAGAGGAATATGGGCCCCGCAAGTGCAGAAGGTGTTAGTTTCGGCAGGCATCAAGATTGGCGCAGGCTTGGAGGGCCGAATGGCCTGTTCCTGTGCTGTACTGTTATTTGTTCTTTGTTCTATTTGTTGCCCGTCTTAGAGCGAACACCAAAGTACGGAAGGTCCTCATCAAGGAACTTCTCTTTGCTGACGATGCTGCAGTAACATCCCACACTGAAGAGTGTCTGCAGAGACTCATCGACAGGATTGCGGATGCCTGCAACGAATTTGGCCTAACCATCAGCCTCAAGAAAACGAACATCATGGGACAGGACGTCAGAAATGGTCCATCCATCAATATCGGTGACCATACTCTGGAAGTGGTTCAAGAGTTCACCTACCTGGGCTCAACTATCACCAGTAACCTGTCTCTCGATGCAGAAATCAACAAGCGCATGGGAAAGGCATCCGCTGCTATGTCCAGACAGGCCAAGAGAGTGTGGGAAAATGGCGCACTGACACAGAACACAAAAGTCCAAGTGTATCAAGCCTGTGTCATCAGTACCTTGCTCTGCAGCAGCGAGGCCTGGACAAGTACGTCAGCCAAGAGCGACGTCTCAATTCATTCCATCTTCGCTGCGTCCGGAGAATCCTTGGCATCAGGTGGCAGGACCGTATCTCCAACACAGAAGTCCTCGAGGCGGCCAACACCCCCAGCACATACACCCTACTGAGCCAGCGGCGCCTGCGATGGCTTGGCCATGTGACCACATGAAAGATGGCAGGATCCCCATTGTACAGCGAGCTCGTCACTGCTATCAGATCCACCGGCCGTCCATGTCTCCGCTTTGAAGACGTCTGCAAATGCGACATGAAGTCCTGTGACATTGATCACAAGTCGTGGGAGTCAGGCGCCAGTGATCGCCAGAGCTGGCGGACAGCTATAAAGGCGGGGCTAAAGAGTGGTGAGTCAAAGAGACTTAGCAGTTGGCAGGAAAAAAGAAAGAAGCGCAAGGCGAGAGCCAACTGTCTAACAGCCCTGACAACCAATTTTATCTGCAGCACCTGTGGAAGAGTCTGTCACTCTAGAATTGGCCTTTATAGCCACTCCAGGCGCTGCTTCACAAACCACTGACCACCTCAGGTGCTTACCCATTGTCTCTCGAGACAAGGAGGCCAAAGAAGAGAATTCACTGTGCAAGGTGGTCGTGACTGTTTCAAGTTCTCAACCTAGTTATTGCGGTGTGGGCAGTACAATTGATGTGGATGGCCCTGGTCTACGAACAGAAGAACAGTCAACTAAGGTTCTCAACCTGATCACAAAATATCACTCATACCTCATAAATGTATGGTTCTTTATACTCTAAATAATTGCTTCAACTCACCATTACTAATAAGACAGCCTTTCTCCCTGCGGTTTCAACTTTCAAAAGGACGTATATTGTTTAAAAGGGGAACATTAAAAAGGCATCTTGAATAGATTTTTAAAATTGAGTTATGTAAGCATTCAAAAATAAACAATCCCCTTTTATGTAGTGGAAAAGATTACTCTTTTGCAGTTGAAAGCCCCATTTATAAAAAGCAATGTGGAATTACTTCACATACGTCCACTCCACTGTGTGCTCAAGGTCTCCTCATTTATATTGAACCAAACTGGAGGAGATCTTAAACTCCTCTGTATTTAATTCTGAAAAAAGAAATAATTGATATAAAAATGTTGACAGCATATCAATACAGCTTTTTCTGCCTCAAAACATGCAGTCTATTTCAAAGGGTTGATCTACCACATAAGTGGTAGACACTGGCTGCATTGTAACTACAGAATCAGTGACACTTCAATGCAGTTTTCTACTCTGAACTGGAGTCTGTTCAATAGTTAGTCAAGGCTTACCATACAGACCATTGAATTTTGTGACGAGGCCAAAACCATTAAAGAGAAAGACCTAAATCTCAATTAGATTAGAACCTAGGAATTTACTTGTATAGAACGCTTTAAAAAGAACTGCTTTGATAGAGGGCCATTGGGTACATGGTGCTGAACCATACAGACCAAGAAAGTTGCAGTAATGCAAAAGCAAAATACTTTGGATGCTGGAAATCTGAAATAAAAACAGAAAATGCTGGAAACACTCTGCAGGTCAGGCAACATCTGTGGAGAAAGAAACAGAGTTAATGCTTCAGGTCGCTGACCCACCATCAGAACTGGAAAGAAAAATTAGAGATGCAACAGGTTTTAACAAGTACAGAGGCAGGGAAAGGGGGGGGGGGGGGGGTGGGGCGGGGAGGTGTAAAAGAACAAAAGAGAAGGTCTGTGATAGGGTAAAAGACAGGAGAGATGAAATGACAAAATGAATGATGGTGCAAATCAAATGGTAACAGGATAAGTAAAGAAACAAAAGATGGGTCCAGAGGAGGGGGTAAATGAAAATAGCAGAATCAACCACAGTTGCCATCCAAAGAAAAGGGACAGAGGTTATGATCTGAAATTGTTGAACTCAATGTTGAGTCCAGAAGGTTTGTAAAGTGCCTAATTGAAAGAAAAGGTGCTGTTTCTCAAGCTTATGTTGAGCTTGACTGGAACAGTGGAGTAGGCGGAGGACAGCGATCTAAGGGTGGGAGCAGGGCGGAGAATTAAAATGAAGGGCGACCGGAAACACATGGTCAGGCATGCAGACTGAACGGAGGTTGTCCACAAAGCAGTCATCCAAAGTAAAGGAGACCGCATCGTGAGTAGTGAATTAAGCATAATAACTTAAAAGAAACGCAAGTAAATTGCTATTTCATCTGGAAGGAGTGTATGGAACCCTGGACAGTGGGAAGGAAAGAGATCACAAGAATGGTGTTGCATTTGCTGTGTTTCCACAGGAAGATGCTAAGGGAGGGGAGGGAGTATTGGAGGTGATTGAGGAGTGAACCAAGGTATCGTGGAGGGAATGGCCCTTTCAAAATGCTGAAACGTGAGGGGAAGATGCGTTTGGTGGTAGCATCATGTTGGAGGTGGTGGATAATGTGTTGAATGTGGAGGCTGGTGGGGTGGAAGGGGGAGGACAAGAAGAACCCTATTGTGGTTCTGGAAAGGCGGGGAAGGAGTGAGAGGGCAGATGTGTGGGAAATGAAGTGGACATGGTAGAAGGGCCTATCAATTATGATGGAGGGAAATCCTCGTTTGAGGAAAAAAAGATATATCAGAAGCACCTGTATGGAAGATGCCATTGTTGGAACAAATGTGACAAACAGGAAATTGATTGCTTCCTATCTCGATTCTATTTTTTCTCCCCTTTTCAGCCTCCAACTGTGAATGTTCCGATGTTCTCCATCACTAAGTTTCCAGCTTCCTGGCACTAACTGTCTCCTTTTCACCATCGACATCCAATCCTTCTCCACCTGCATTCCCCACCTGGACACCCCAGGGCTCTCCAATTCTTCAATGAATGGAGTCCCAACCAGTCCACATCCACCTCTATCCTCCTATTTTTAACTAAACTGGTTCACATATTGAAAAACTTTTCCTTTCCTCATTTCCTCCAAATAAAAGGTGTTGCTGTGGGAACCCGCATGGGCCCTAGCTATGCCTGCCTTTTTGTGGGATATGTGGAACATTCTTTCTCCAGTACATTGACGAGTGTATCAGTGCCATTTCTTGCACTAGCCCTAACTGGAATATTTCATCAACTTTGCTTCCAATTTCCACCCTTTCTTTGCTTTGACATGGTCCATCTCCAACTCCTCCTTTCCCTTCCTCAACTTCTGTCTCCATTTGTGGGGATAGGCTATTGATCAATATCAATAAGCCCACTAACTCCCACAACTACCTTGACTGCACTTCCTCCCATGCTGCTTCCCGTAAGGACTCTATTCCATTCTCCTCGTTTCTCTGTCTTCGTCACATCTGTCCTGACGATGCCGCCTTCCATATCAATGATTCCGATACGTCTTGCTCTTTCCTTAACGAGATTCCCCTTGACCATAATTGGCAGGGGTCTCGACCACAGCAATTCCTTTTCCCGCACTTCTGCTCACACCCTTTCCCCTCCCTCCCAAAACAATGATAGGGGTCCCCTTGTCCTCACCTTCCATCCCACCAGCCCCCATATTCAATGCTTCATCCTCCACCGGTTCCACCATCACCAAATATCTGCCCCTCCCCTTTCAGCATCCTGAAGGGACTGTCAACTCCGTGACACCTTGATCCAGTCCTCAATCACTCCCAACAACCCCTCACATCCCACAGCACCTTCCTACGCAAGCATAGGTGAAGCAACACCTGTCCTTTTACTTCCTTTCTTCCCACTGTCCAGGGCCCCCAACACTCCTTCCAGGTAAAACAGTGATTTACTTGTACTTCTTTCAATATACTCATTGGAGTTTAGACGAATGAGAGGTGATCTTACTGAAACATATAAAATCTTGAGGGGACTTACAGGGTGGATGCTGAGAGGATGTTTCCCCTTGTGGGGGAGTCTAGAACTAGGGGACACAGTTTAAAAATTAGGGGTCACCCATTTAAGACTGAGATGAGGAGAATGTTTTTCTCTCAGAGGGTCATTAGTCTGTGGAATTCCCTTCGAGAGCAGTGGAAGCTGGGTCATTGAATATATTCAAGGCTGAAATATATAGATTTTGATCAACAAGGGAGTCAAGGGATATGGGGGACAGACAAGAAAGTGAAGTTGAGGCCACAATCAGATCAGCCATGATCTTATTGAATGGCGGAGCAGGCTCGAAGGGCCGAATGGCCTACTCCTGCTCCTAATTCTTGTGACTGAGTACACTGTATTCAATGCTCACACTGGGAAGACCAAACACAGACTGGGTGACTGCACTGCAGAACACTTCGGTTCACTCCTAAGCGTGACCCTGATCTTCCAGTCGCCTGTCATTTTAATTCTTTGTCACACTCTGGCCTCTCTCCTCAGCCTCCTGCACTGTTCCAATGACTGTCAACGTATTCCTGAGGAACATTACAGCCTTCTGGACGCAGTGAGTTCAACAATTTCAGCTCATGACCTCTGCCCTTTGTTTGGATAGCAGGTGATGATTCTGCTATTCTTATTTACATCACCTCTTTACCCATCTTTTGTTTCGTCACTTGTTCTATTACCAGCTCCTTGTCTTGCACCATCATCCATTTTGCCACTTAACCTCTCCGGCCTTCTACCCTGTCACAGACCTTCATTTTTCTTCTCTTCCGGCCTCCCCTCCCACTTGCTTAAAACCTGTAACATCTCAAAGTTTTTTCAGTTCTGGCGAAATATCATCGAACTGAAACTTTAACTCAGTTCCTCTCTCCACAGATGTTGCCTGACCTGCTGAGTGCTTCCAGCATTTTATGTTTTTATTTCGGAAAGTTGCCAGTTCAATTCCTAATCTGAGCTGCGTTAACTGATCTCAGCCAGGGTGCTATTAGGGTTGCCCCAGCTTCCTTGGGCTACAAGGGGAGGGTGGGGCCACGTGGAGAATTTCAGCACAAATTCCCTCTCCAGACCTCTGCCGAAAACTGCATGGGTGGATATAGGCTCAAGTGTGTTGCTTTGCCACCCTGCTAAGGCCCCCTTCTGTGCTGTAAATTTTTCCATGTTTCTGACTGAGTTATATTACAACAGTGATTACACTTCACGAGTTCTTCATCGGCTGTAAAGCCCTTTGGGACATGCTGAGCTCATGAAAGATGCTATATAAATGCAAGTCTTTCTTTTCCTTCATGGAGAATAATCATTTGGATGAAGTGGAGAAGTGCTGACAGTACTTATGGAATCATACCCGAGAAGAAGAGGGAATAAACGGGAGATATTGTGAGAGGGTGGGTGGAAATCTGAAAAAGAAAAAAATCAGCAACTGTACTTATTATTTCCAAAGCCTGCAAAGGACATAAATGTGCATGTTTGTGTTTGAGAGAGAGAAAGAGAGAGTGGGAGAGATAATAAAAACCTAAGCATACAGCAAAATGTCTGGTGCTGGTCTGAACAACAGGAAACATAAAGCATACATCTAACAGCCAGGCAAGATCATCATTCAAGGTGATTTTCCCTGCAGCCATTCATGAAAATTGTATGAACAGTGTTTATTTATCAAAATAGCTATCATCTGTGAAAGATTTTGGAGCTTGGTCGTTCCATATGAAAATTTAAAACGTGACACAATAGAAGTTTAAAATTCTGTCAAAAACTATTCAAGAGCAAAATATGGAATGACTCTGAACAATATTCAACAGTGACATTGCTTGTTACTCAAGTCCTCCTTTGAGATAGGAACAGCGCATTTTGTATCATCGCTGGCAAGACTTAGGCTACCAGGTGCAGATCTGCCTTGTAAACAGGATGCAGCTGCCCAGAAGATTTCAAGTGGCTGCAATATGATAAGACCAGACACACTCGCATATATAAAACATTGCTGAAATTGTCACTTTGCAGACATAATCACTTTGTAGACATAAACTGAAACTATATTTTAATGGTATATGCTTCGAATTTCTAGCAGGCGTGGTGGCAAACAGATCAAAGAGATGTATAAAAATAAATAAAATCAGGAGCTCTATAGGGAAGCCAAATCTGGGAGAGTATTTCAAATTAAACTGTGACAGTAGGAAAAGGGAGGGTACAGTTTCAAACTAGTGAAAGGCAAATTTAGGACCAGGAATTAAAACTAGGCTTTCCTTGGGTATATGGCTTAGCAATTCACTGGATAAACTAGCTGAGCCATTTAGGGAACTCGCCAACTTATATTAAAAAAAAATTCAGTCTCTCTTTGAAAAAGCGGAATCTTTCATCTATAAATCCTCAAATTCCAAATTATACAGACAAAGCTACCAGAATGACAGATATCTGAATCTTATGAATGGGGCAAGAGGAAACATATATCTTTAAGTCCTAATTATAAGCCAATGAAAAGCTTCATACCAACATAAAAGGTCAAATGTTTAAAAAGTATTCAGTTACCAAAAATCAACAGAAGCATGAGGAACTCAACTGCTTATTTGCATTTTTTCCAGTTCAACTTTGCAACAACTTTCTACCACTCCTGTAACAGGATCTCATTCTCAGTCTTAAAAATGATTTAAGGGACAGCCATTTTATTAAAAGCACAGAAGTTTCCTCAGCTTGTATCACAAAAGAAAAAAGGTTTGCTTACCATTTCATCCTCGGACCAACATTTTTCAATTAATTTGGGCACAGGCTTCTTAACCAATCGCTGCAAGGCCTTTCCTGCATCATAGCTACTCTCATGTAACTGAAAAGGATTAGGGGAAGGGGTGGAAGAAGTAGAAACAGCACCATTAGACACTTAAAAACACACCAAAATGAAAATTAATTGGAGCAAGCAAGGGTTACTATCACTATGCAATACCTCTAATGCAAATATGCTATAATCAGAGCCGCATATAAATCATAATGCAAAATAAAATCAATATCTTCATACACACCATTTTTGTGACAGTGGTCTGAATTTAAAAAAACTAACAGAAATCCATGATGACAACTGCAATGTGGCAGACTTCGCTTCATTCACACCCCCCTGTAAGTGTTTTGATTCTTCAATTCTAAAACAGCAACATTTATGCCATCAGTTTATGGACGATTATGTCCGTAGATAGCATGGCAATTTTTTTTCCAGCAAGGCTTTACCCTAGGCTCGTAGGACTTTACGTAACAAGAGGCCATTCGCCTCACTGCATCTGCTTTGGATGTCTGAAAGAACTATCCAATTAGTCCCTGACCCCATGTCAGCCGTGGCTCAGATGATAACAGTCTTGCCTCTGAGTCAAGAGGGCTATGGGTTCAAGCTCCACTCCAGAACTTGACAAGCACAAGGTCAAGGCTAACACTCCAGTACAGTACTGAGGGAGTGCTGTCGGAGGTGCTGTCTTTCAGATGAGATGTTAAATCGAGGCCCCGCCTGCCCTCTCAGGTAGGCGTAAAAGATCCCATGGCACTATTTTGAAGAGCAGCAGGGGAGTTATCCCTGTTGTCCTGGCCAATATTTATCCCTCAATCAACATCACAAAAACAGATGATCTGGTCACTATCACATTGCTGTTTGTGGCAGATTGCTGTGCGCAAATTACAACAGTGACTACACTTCAAAAGTACTTCATTAGCTGTAAAATGCTTTGACATGTCCAGTGAGCTTGAAAGATGCCATATAAATGCAAGCTTTTCTTTCCTTTCTTTTAATATTTTTCTTTTACAAATATTTATTTATTATAAACACTATTTTCACCACTGTATCTGGCAGGGCATTCTTGTTCTAACAACTTTTTTTCATTAAAAAAAACTCATCGCTCCCTTCCCACACATCCTGCAAAATGAAGTGTAGATTGTGTCTCTAAATAAATAACTAGAACCTAAGTGATTACTTAATAGAGGTATCTTTACAAAGTAATGCCAGAAATAAGTAGCAATTTTTCCCCAAAATTAATTTCTGCACCCTAAAAATTACCAAGGAGTCACAGAAACGAGATTAATCTAGGTTTAATTACTGGTTAGGGATGCTTCAGTTGATATCAGCCAGAACAGCAATAGAGGTGCTACAGTTGAACTCAATGTTACTGAAATAGGAAGGGGTAAAAGTGGCCAGGAATCCTGTTAAATTTCTTCAGTTGAGGTAAGTTTAGGCTTGGCACTGATCTGACTTGCTGATACCATCTAGACTCACACTGGAAAAATGAAATGGTGTGCTACCAGCTGTTCTTTGTACAGTTTTAAACCGCCCGACAGCCTGCTGACACCTTATGCAAGAGTCAACACCCTCAAGAGAACAAGGGATTAATAGGAAAGACCTAAATCCAGCTTATTCGGGGAAGAAAAACAAAGCACTGCAGACAGCAAGCTCCGTTGTTTCTCCTAACACAGAACTTTTCCCATTGCATTATTAGACAGGAATCTTCCTGAGGGCCACTATGCAAAATCACCATGGCTCAGATTTTGGTGTCAGGGGTGAAGCACATCGCTGACCTCAAAGAAAGCTGGCTACAAAGATCTAGCGATCTGTGGTGTGGTTTTCCCCTCTCCCAACAGCAATTTAAATCTGGTGTCAAGTCAAGGGCACGTCTTGACCTATTGTAACAGTGATGTCAGCAAGCAGGTAAGGAACCAATCACATTGACGTTTTCACACAAAGCTAACCCGGAAGTTAAAACCCTGAATCCCTTCACTTTTAATTTACATTTTCAGATAATGAATTAAATTACTCTGATTGGATTAAAATAGATGCTAACATAAAGATAAACAAACTTTTAAACAAACAATTATTTAAAAATATTTTTAAAAATATGTAGAATTTGTTTTTTTATCATTATGGAGATATTTGACATTCCCCAAATACAAAAACAGCTTTTCAGGGCTAGTAATTAGGTTTAGTAGTAATTATAAAGTTAAAAACCCAGTTACACCTCATTCAACAGTTTCAGTCAGTTTCAGCGGAGTTAATGATTGTGAATGCTAACAGTTTCACGGTCATTACCACTGCAAAATCTGGGCCATCACTTCAAAAATATCATTATGAAGAAAATTGACATTCCACATATAAAATTAGCTTTTCAGGGCCAGTGAGGGTGTTTAGCAGTAATTATGAAGTTAGTGCACTGTTAAAAGCCCGGTTACACATAATGTGACAAGGTGTAAGTTTTTCAAGGATTTTTACAGCAAGACTAACAGTGTATAAGTGGAAGATCTCGCCAATTCATAGATTTCTCATTGATTGCAGTATGGGAAGACTTCAACAGTGCAGTCTCTGGAGAAATAGAGAATCAGTGAAAGCAACTTCTGGACTTCTGTGTTATTCTGTGCATGTGCAGACTCCCAAAGCTGACAGTTTCATCATCACTGCCACCGTAAAATTTGGGCCCATGAAACAGTGCTCTCAGGTTAAATTCTATACTGATCCTAAATCACATAGCAGTGATGCATAAATCACCATAACCCAGTGCAACTATGAAAATGAAATGATTCTGGTCTCTTAAAATTTAGTTTGTATTAAACATTCACTGCTCACCACATATTATATGTTATATTGGATGGCTGTCAGTCCAATAAAAGCTCTAATCTAAGTCCAGGTTCACTGATGAATATAAACCATGAATGCAAAATCATCAACAATTGACCATTTAACCTTATTGGTAATAAGGTCTGGTGCTGTAATGCAACTGGGTGGTACTGCATCTCAACAGGCAAATCCACAGGTGTAATATCATGATGCCAGCATGTGCAATTCTTATGGCTTAAAATGGCTATCACAGCAGGCATTGGGCAGTAGATAGGGGATGTAGTGGGCATCCGTTTCTTTCAACAACTTTTCAACTGTTAACAACGTATCCAAAACCAGAAGCCTGTATTCCGATCTTTCATGAATTCAGAAATTAAAACCCCTGCATAAGCCTAGTTAAAGAGACTTTTAATGGGCGATATTATGGAGGCAAATACACACACGCACACTCAGACAGATAAAGACTAAATTGTTCCTTTTTCCATTGAACTGATATTCTTTGGTTGAAAGCGTAAATAACAAGGGTTGGCAGGACTGTCAGAGCAACACAATTTTACTCCAAGGTCTCATTGCGTCTGCACAAACTGCTCATATGATCTGCCATTTTCTGTCAGCACAAACCGAAGAATAAATTTTCCTTTTGGCATGGCTCAGCTGTCAAGCACATTCGCGCTATAATGAACTCATGAATTACATCTTGCTGCTCTGACAGTCCCCATCTAACACATCAAAATATTGTTCTTCAATTGTAATTTATAACTTCATTTGCATACTCCTTTTTCCACTGTGACCTTCCTCAAGTGGCACTGCATGGTTGCAGTCATAACAAAACCACCGATGCATCATTCGTGATTACAGCCATTATACATCTAGCCCCATAGATCAAACTGTAGTTACATTTTTCACCACCGTGGCATAAAACAGAACCTGGGTCAGCATTTTCCGACTAGTTTGTGAGTACTTTAAATAAAATTTTTATTACCTTTTACTGTGCCTGCATATTATCAAAAATGCAATGATACACTGCAGCATCAAAACGAACAATACAGCAATATTTTCCTTTTCCCCCTCAATACTTGCACTGCATTGTACTCAAAGCTTTCATGATGTATTCTAATCTACAAAAACACGCCCAACTTCCATCTTAGGTCAGTCTGGTAGGTAAGAGATAACTTACAATGTTGGTACTCATGTAGGGTGGCCCAATACCCACTGAATTATATGTTAAAATGAGGCACTGCAATTGGAAGAGGAGGGAAGAACATTGAATAAATTCCACATAAATAGTAGGCAATGATGTGCTTTCCCCTCCCATATAATCCCTGCCAAAAAGATAGAAAAAACAATTTTCTCCTTATAAACACAGAAATTTGCTTATTTGAGGTCCCACTTTCTGCAATGTGTTGTCCAACGCTATATGTTTAAGGCTGGGAGAAAGTGAATGAATTCAAATTTCAAACTAAAAATATTAACTAAAAATACAAGAAAGTGAGACACTTCTGTTGTGTATTCATTATGAAGTGCAAGAATGTTCCCCCCCAACCCCACAGCTGAATCCAAATTATAATTTAGCACTACAGTAACAATATTGTCTTATTTACTTCTCTTATCGTTCCCTAAAAATAGTGATCCCTGCTGGAGTACAGCTCAATCTGTTTTATTATTGCTAACTTTTAACCCAGTTTACCTCAGAAATTTCATGTTACCTCTCTTTTGGTGCATACTGGGGGTTATTTTATAATTAGCCTGCTAAAAAATGTCACCATCGATAGTGGGGCTCTAAACTGTTGAAATCCACTAAAGTCGACAAAATTCACTTAACTGAGACAAACAAAGCAGCAGAGTCGCTCTTCTAATTGGGAGTTACACCTTTTCAGTACCAATATAAAATGTCTTCAGAGACGAGAATAGATTTTCAAATTTGCTACATAAAGTAGCTAATCTGACAAAATGAATGTCCCTTTCGGGCTATGTTCAATCTAGCATTTGGCATTTTAAGAGCTGTAATGACTTTCTCCTGAATATTATTCCATGCTATACCAAAAACTATACCCATAACAGCCCTTGAGCTATCTTGCTTCATGTTACAACTAGCCAGACAAAACCTAAGGAAGACAAAAAAAAAATCAGGACAAAAAAAATTCACGAGGAAAGAAATATTTCCTCTATGGCCAAGGACAACAAAATTCCAGACTCAAATGGGAAAAAAACTGTTACAGATACAAGCCACAGAAACAAGGTTCCAATGCTGCAATATGAAGACCTGAGTGGGTGTTTCAGTACAAGCATTTAGAAAGCCTCCTCTAATCTTAGATCTTGCTGGCATGTTGCTTTATCACATTCCCTCTAAATGGCACTCACTTTTGCTCCTTCCCCAAGCCCTATACTGATTTTGTAGTTTCTGTCAACATTCTCAGTTGCTCGCAGTCCACTGAAAAACTTGAAATGAATATTATGGAAAGATGCTCAAGATTGCCATTATGAATTGAGCTTCTGGGAACAAATTAATCTATTTTGAAACCACTGGATTTCCTGCTATCATACAATCTGGCTTCCAGACAAGTTTACCAAATAAGTTAATATTGTAATTATAATCCATTTTAAAATACAATGCTAATTTTAACTATGGGCATCTACATTAACGTAGAGATTCTGAATCATTCAAAAGCATTAAAAATATTTTGTGCGTTCTCCTGACAGTCTAGTTTGTAAATGCATTAGGAACATAGGAAATAGGAGCAGGGGTAGGCCATTCGGCCCCTCAAGCCTGCTCCGCCAGTCAATTAGATCGTGGCTGATCTTCTATCTCAACGTCATTTCCCACACTATCCCCATATCCCTTGATGCCTTTAATATCTAGAAATCCATCCATCTCTGTCCTGAACATATTCAATGACTGAGCCTGTACTGCCCTCTGGGGTACAGAATTCCAAAGATTCACTACCCTCCGAGAGAAGAAATTCCTCATCTCAGTCCTAAGTGGCCTACCCCTTATTCTGAGACTGTGCTCCCTGGTTCTAGAACCCTCAGCCACGGGAAACATCCTTCTTGCCCAATATAAAACTCTGCTTACACACTAATAGTGCCTCAATGTTTGACCTTTGGGCTGTGCTCAGTTGACAGCAGTTAGATTGCTACACATGGTCACAGTGTGCATGGAAAAGGAAGGTTGGGGTGGAGGGCACGGTGGAGAGAGAGAGAAGAAGGATCATCTTTAGTTCCCACTTCAAACTGCAATCCATTGAGTCCTGTTGCAAAGTGCACATATATGGACAGCAGTTGAGGTCAAAATCAGTCATAAATGTGATATCTCTCACAATCATGTAGTCTTCTGACATTTGGGCTATGGTTTTCCATTCCTCCATTCACTTGTGTACGATCCCTCTCCCAAAGTAAGTGCTTGTAAAGCGACTGGCTGATACGATCATACTTTCCAGAGCAAGGGGGCATAACCTTATAATTAGAGTCAGGCCTTTCAAGGTTGATGTCAGGAAGCACCTCTTCACATAAAGGGTATTAGAAATTTGGAACTCTGTCCCCCAAAAAGTTGTTGATACTAGGTCAATTGAAAATTTCAAACCTGGGATTGATAGATTTTTTTTTAAGCAAGGGTATCAAGGGTTGTGAAGCCAAGATGAGTAAATGGAGTTAAGATACAGATCAGCCATGATCTGAGTGGCGGAAGAGCCTGAATAGCCTACTCCTGTCTCGAGGATGTGTAGAAATGGAAACCACATCCTCATTATCTAGATCTGTCTCAAGAACGACTACTTGGATGAGGTGGGCTGTTGGCAAAACTCAGTGACATCAGAATAGGATGGAAACATGCAATTATTTTTTCATGTGCGTGTTTTTTTTAACCCTCACTTTGCCTTATGGTATAGCAGTTTGCTATAGCACAGTTTGGTATAGCACAGTGGCGCAGTGGTTAGCACCGCAGCCTCACAGCTCCAGCGACCCGGGTTCAATTCTGGATACTGCCTGTGTGGAGTTTGCAAGTTCTCCCTGTGGCTGCGTGGGTTTCCTCCCACAGCCAAAAAAGACTTGCAGGTTGATAGGTAAATTGGCCATTATAAATTGCCCCTAGTATAGGTAGGTGGTAGGGGAATATAGGGACAGGTGAGGATGTGGTAGGAATATGGGATTAGTGCAGGATTAGTATAAATGGGTGGTTAATGGTCGGCACAGACTCGGTGGGCCGAAGGGCCTGTTTCAGTGCTGTATCTCTAAATAAATAAAATAAAAAATAAATAAAATAAATGATCTTTCCTGTAGGTGTTACTTAATCAAAAACAACCACATTCTGCAATGTGCCAAGTAAATTAAACACGGAGAGTAAAAATGCTGAGCTTTGGCTTCAGAAGAACCCTCTGGAAAAGTGAACAATTCAGGATTTTATCAAGGAAGTGGGTTGTTTTCAATCTGGATTTAATTTATAAAATGTTAAATGCAACATTTGTGAACTATGGAAACCAACTGTAGAACTTCTATTGGCACCGACATAGCATTTTAGACAGTAAGGAAATCAAGCTTTGTCTTTTCTCCTTGCCATTGTTTGCCTCATCATATGCATCACCCACAGCCTAGAAAATAGGGGGTAAAGGAACTTGCAAGCCAGTCTTCAATCAGTTCCATTCTGAAATTGTCTACTGCCAACAGTGCAAGAGTATCTAGGATTTTTTTCTCCCTCTTCCTTATCCCCCACCCCCCCCCACCCCCCCCACTGCCCACAAATCATCTGGGCTTTGCTTGATGCAGCAGCAAAGTTGAAATTGGCACCACTGTGTTGGGCTTGGAAGGGCCTTAAGTATGTATTTAACTTAACTCAGACTGTTGCTGATTTCCTTAAATGTGGAATAAATCTGTGGGCAATCATCAGTAAAGTAAGGAAAACAATCATCAAGACTAGGGATGGGCAATAAATGCTGTCCGAGCCAATGTCGCCCACATCCCATGAATGAATAAAAAAAAAGAACCAAGAACCAGTTGGTTCTGGACATTATCACAACATTGAACTAAATTTGAATGTAACTAAGAACTGAATGGCAGGGACAAGTGAGAGTAGCTCTCCTTGATATCAAGGCAGCATTTAGCTGAGAATGACACCAAGGAGCCTGAGCAAAAGTGAAGTCAATGGGGGTCAAACAGAAAACCCTCCAGCGACTGGAGCTATAAGTGATGCAAAGGAAGTTATCTAGTGGTTGTCAGAGGCCAATCATTGCATGCCCATGACATCACAGCAACAGTTTCTCAGGGAAACGTTCACAGCCAACTATCTTCAGCTGCCTCATCAATTAAGTTTCATTCTTCATAAGGTCAAGAGCAGGGCTTGCGATTCCTCAGTGCACAGCTTCATTCACAACTCCTCCGATAATAAAACAGCTCATGGCAGCCTTCATCAGTAGTTCTTAGGTTAACTTGTGGAAGGTAACATTCACACCACATAAGTGCCAGGAACTGATCACCTTCAACAAGAAAAAGCTCAGCTCACCCCCCCTAACCTTCAACAGCACCACCATCACCCAGGATCCCACCATCAACATCTTGAGATCAACAGTAAACAGAAGTTTAACTGGGCCAGCCATAACAACACCACGGATAAAGAGCAGAGTTCTTTTGGGCCTCCTTATCTCGAGAGACAATGGATACGCGCCTGGAGGTGGTCAGTGGTTTGTGAAGCAGCGCCTGGAGTGGCTATAAAGGCCAATTCTGGAGTGACAGGCTCTTCCACAGGTGCTGCAGAGAAATTTGTTTGTTGGGGCTGTTGCACAGTTGGCTCTCCCCTTGCGCCTCTGTCTTTTTTCCTGCCAACTACTAAGTCTCTTCGACTCGCCACAATTTAGCCCTGTCTTTATGGCTGCCCGCCAGCTCTGGCGAATGCTGGCAACTGACTCCCACGACTTGTGATCAATGTCACACGATTTCATGTCGCGTTTGCAGACGTCTTTATAACGGAGACATGGACGGCCGGTGGGTCTGATACCAGTGGCGAGCTCGCTGTACAATGTGTCTTTGGGGATCCTGCCATCTTCCATGCGGCTCACATGGCCAAGCCATCTCAAGCGCCGCTGACTCAGTAGTGTGTATAAGCTGGGGATGTTGGCCGCTTCAAGGACTTCTGTGTTGGAGATATAGTCCTGCCACCTGATGCCAAGTATTCTCCGAAGGCAGCGAAGATGGAATGAATTGAGACGTCGCTCTTGGCTGGCATACGTTGTCCAGGCCTCGCTGCCGTAGAGCAAGGTACTGAGGACACAGGCCTGATACACTCGGACTTTTGTGTTCCGTGTCAGTGCGCCATTTTCCCACACTCTCTTGGCCAGTCTGAACATAGCAGTGGAAGCCTTACCCATGCGCTTGTTGATTTCTGCATCTAGAGACAGGTTACTGGTGATAGTTGAGCCTAGGTAGGTGAACTCTTGAACCACTTCCAGAGCGTGGTCGCCCATATTGATGGATGGAGCATTTCTGACATCCTGCCCCATGATGTTCGTTTTCTTGAGGCTGATGGTTAGGCCAAATTCATTGCAGGCAGACGCAAACCTGTCGATGAGACTCTGCAGGCATTCTTCAGTGTGAGATGTTAAAGCAGCATCGTCAGCAAAGAGGAGTTCTCTGATGAGGACTTTCCGTACTTTGGACTTCGCTCTTAGACGGGCAAGGTTGAACAACCTGCCCCCTGATCTTGTGTGGAGGAAAATTCCTTCTTCAGAGGATTTGAACGCATGTGAAAGCAGCAGGGAGAAGAAAATCCCAAAAAGTGTGGGTGCGAGAACACAGCCCTGTTTCACACCACTCAGGATAGGAAAGGGCTCTGATGAGGAGCCACCATGTTGAATTGTGCCTTTCATATTGTCATGGAATGAGGTGATGATACTTAGTAGCTTTGGTGGACATCCGATCTTTTCTAGTAGTCTGAAGAGACCACGTCTGCTGACGAGGTCAAAGGCTTTGGTGAGATCAATGAAAGCAATGTAGAGGGGCATCTGTTGTTCACGGCATTTCTCCTGTATCTGACGAAGGGAGAACAGCATGTCAATAGTCGATCTCTCTGCACGAAAGCCACACTGTGCCTCAGGGTAGACGCGCTCGGCCAGCTTCTGGAGCCTGTTCAGAGCGACTCGAGCAAAGACTTTCCCCACTATGCTGAGCAGGGAGATTCCACGGTAGTTGTTGCAGTCACCGCGGTCACCTTTGTTTTTATAGAGGGTGATGATGTTGGCATCGCGCATGTCCTGGGGTACTGCTCCCTCGTCCCAGCACAGGCATAGCAGTTCATGTAGTGCTGAGAGTATAGCAGGCTTGGCACTCTTGATTATTTCAGGGGTAATGCTGTCCTTCCCAGGGGCTTTTCCGCTGGCTAGGGAATCAATGGCATCACTGAGTTCCGATTTGGTTGGCTGTATGTCCAGCTCATCCATGACTGGTAGAGGCTGGGCTGCATTGAGGGCAGTCTCAGTGACAGCATTCTCCCTGGAGTACAGTTCTAGGTAGTGCTCAACCCAGCGGTCCATCTGTTTGCGTTGGTCAGTGATTATGTCCCCCGATTTAGATTTGAGGGGGGTGATCTTCTTGATGGTTGGCCCAAGAGCTCTCTTCATGCCATCATACATTCCTCTGATGTTTCCGGTGTCTGAGGCCAGCTGAATATGACTGCATAGGTGTTGCCAGTAGTCGTTTGCGCAACGCCTAGCTGTTCTTTGTGCAGTACTTCTGGCTGCTTTAAGTGCTGCGGATGTTAAATCGCTGGGGGCTTTCTTGTAGTTCAAAAGTGCAATGCGCTTAGCGGCTATGACAGGTTCCAGTTCTTCATTATGAGATTGAAACCAGTCTGCATTTCTCTTCGCACTTTTGCCGTAGGTGGTCAAAGCTGACTCATAGATGGCGTCTCTGATGTGGGCCCACTTGGTCTCAGCATCCCCTGTGGGAGTGTTTTGAAGGGCTGTTACAAGTGAATTTAGAAATTTTTGTAACAGCTGTGGGTGAGAAATTCTGCTCGTGTTGATGCGCGGGTGGCCCTTCTGCTTGGAATGATGCAACTTCTTTGGTCTGAGTCTAACCTTGCTGCACACCAGGGAGTGGTCGGTGTCGCAGTCCGCACTGTGGAAGCTGCGTGTGATTTGAACACTGTTTAAGGCGGCTCGCCTTGTGACAATGAGGTCTAGCTGGTGCCAACGACGTGATCTTGGGTGCCTCCATGAAACCTGGTGACAGGGTTTAGTGTGAAAGAACGAGTTGGTGATGCAGAGGTTATGATAGGTACACAACTCAAGCAGTCTCTGCCCGTTCTCATTCATCCTTCCAACGCCATAGCGCCCAAGGCAGGAGGGCCATGAGTCATGGTCGGCCCCAACCCTGGCATTAAAGTCCCCCAGCAGCAGAGTAGAGACTGGCAATAAGTGGATATCCTCATGACCCCTCAAAGCTTCTCCGCCATCTACAACGTTGCTGGCCTAGAATCTTGAAATTTCTTACCCATCATCATCACAAGCACTGTAGTGGTTGAAGGAGAAGGCCCAACACCACCTTCTTAGGGCAATTAGGAGTAGGCAATAAATGCAGTGTTGCCCACATCCCAACAACAATTAATAACAAATGATGCACATGGAATAGAATATTTCAATAGCCAAAGTAGCAATTTGCATATGACCTCTCAATGTCCCAATGTTTATGAAATGTTCAAAATATCTCCTCACCTAAGCATTAGCTGAGGAACATTTTACACTTTTAGGGTCCGAAACTGCAGAAGCCCCACTCCACTGGTGCAAGTGTAGTGGAGTCCTACTCCCCCCACATCCATCCTGATGGTCACTATGCCTATCACAAATTTCTGGGACAGAGTCATCTGCATGATGTGGGCAGGCAGCCATGCAAGTAAGGGTGCATGAAATGTGCCTCTCCAACCTCCAATCTGCCACTGGATGGCATAGCAGGGACTATAGTATAGGACTAAGAAGGGAAATGTTATGGGGACCCATGTCTTGGTTTGCAGGATTTTCCTGGTAAATTGAAATAATGGAATTCTGTTGGGTTGAACGTATTACTAGAGAATTTTAACTACAGCCCTTAATAGGAAAGGAAAATCTTGGAAAGAAATTTTACTTTTTATTCAATGTATTCCTGCCTTTAACAGAAAAAAATAGCAATTTTACTATGCAATTCTTTAAAATACATTCTGGCAAGTTAATATAATGGGTGAAAAATGTGGTACCGGTTTCAATTTTCTTTTCGAAGATATACATCTTAGGGGAGGCAGGGAGAAGAAAAACAAAAGGGAAGCTCTGTGATGGGGGGAGGGCAGGAGAGATTAAATGACAAAGGTTTCATGATACAAGCCAAGTAAAGAAACAAAAGATGTGTCAGGATGAGGTGTAAATGGCAGAATAACAGCCGTCCAAACACTAAGTAAAAGGATTAAGAAAGAAACGGGGGGGGGGGGGGCGGATGGAATGAACCAGCAAAAAAAAAGTGAAAACAGAAAAGAATGGGGGCAGAGGTTATGTTGAGTCCGGAAGGCTGTAAAGTGTCCAGTCGAAAGATGAGATGTTGTTCCTCGAGCTTACATTGAGCTTCATTGGAACACTATGGCAACCAAGGACAGAAAGGTCAGAGTGGGAACATGTTGGAGAATTAAAATGACAAGCGACAGGAAGCTTAGGGTCGCACTTGCAGACTGAATGGAGGCGTTCCGCAAAGCGGTCACCCAGTTTGTGTTTAGTCTAACCAATGTAGAGGAGACCACATCGTGAGCAGCGAATATACTAAATTGAAAACAGTAAATCAATTGAAAGTAAATTACTGTTTCACCTGGAAGGAGTGTTTGGGGCCCTGGACGGTGGGAAGGGAGGAGGTAAAAGGGCAGATGTTACATTTCCTGTGCTTGCATGGAAAGGTGACAGAGGAAAGGGGGGAGGTATTGGGGGTAACTGAGGAGGGAACCAGGGTGCAGTGGAGGGATCGGTCTCTTCGGAATGCTGAAAGGGGAGGGGAGGGGAAGATGTGTTTGGAATCATGTTGAACGTGGCGGAACAGGTGGAGGATGATCTGTTGAATACAGAAGCTGGTGAGGTGGTAGGTGAGGACATGGTTCTGGGAGGGAGGGGAAGGGGTAAGAACAGAAGTGCGTGAAATAGATCAGTTGAGAGCCCTGTCAACCATGGTGGTGGTGGGGAATCCTTGGTTAAGGAAAAAGGAAGACATATCTGAAGCACTAGTACAAAAGGTTGCATTATCTGAACAGTTGCGATGGAGACAGAGAAACTGGGAGGATGGAATAGTAGCTGTGGGAGTCCGTGCGCTTGTAGAAAATATTGATTGATAGTCTATTCCCAGAAATGGAGAGAGAAGTCGAGGAAGGGAAGAGGAAAGAGTCAGAGATGGACCATCTGAAGGTGAGAGAGGGATAGAAATTGTAAACAAAGTCAAGGAAATTTTCCAGTTCAGGGCGAGAGCAGGAAGTGGCACAGATACAATCATCAATGTACCGGAAGAAGAGGTGAGGGAGAGGGCCTGAGTAGGACTAGAACAAGGAATGTTCCACATATTCCACAAAAAGGCAGGCATAGCTAGGACTCATGAGGGTTCGCGTAGCAATACTTTTTATTTGGAGGAAGTGAGCGGAGTTAAAGGAGAAATTATTCAATGTGAAAACTCTTCAGCCAGACGGAAGAGGGTGGTGGTGGATAGGGCTCTGTTCTAGGAAGAAGCGAAGACTTTTCAGACCATCCTGCTGGGGGATGGAGGTGAAGAGGGATTGGATGTCTATAGTGAAGAGACGACGATGAGGGCCAGGAAACTGGTAACTGTTGAAATGATGGACGGCATTGGAAGACTCATGGATGTAGGTGGGAAGAGACTGGACAAGGTGAGTAAAAATAGAGTTAAAATAGGAAAAAATCAGCTGTGGGGCAAAAATAGGCTGAAACAATGGGTCTACCAGAGCAGTCTTGTTCGTGGATTTTGGAAGGGTTTGTAACCATGAAACCTTTTGTCATTTAATCTCTCCTGCCCTCCACCCTATCACAGACCTTTGCTCTTGTTCTTGCCCCCTCCCCTCTTTCACTTGCCCAAAACCTATTACATTTCTAACTTTTGCCCGTTCTGATGAAAGTTCAACCTGAAGCGTTAACTCTGTTTCTCTCTCCACAGATGCTGCCTGCCCTGCTGAGTATTCCGAGCATATTCTGTTTTTGTTTCAGATTTCCAGCATCTGCAGTATTTTGCTTTTGTATTAAGGTTTCCAGTAAATTGGGCAGGGGATAATATCACAGCAAAAGGATGGAGAAAACTACTAATTGCAACATAACGCAACCACAGACTCAAAATAGCAGCCAAAGTTTAATCAACATGTCTGCTTATGCTGATAATTTGCTCTTTATTTATGGTGAAACAACAGTGTACAGTGACGGTTAAGGGTAAATACTTGAATGAACAAATAGAACATAGAACATTACAGCGCAGTACAGGCCCTTCGGCCCTCGATGTTGCGCCGACCTGTGAAACCATCTGACCTACACTATTATAGAACATAGAACATTTGATAATAAATGTTTACTTTTAATGCATTCAAACTACACTCTCAATGTCAGTGTCTGTGACACAAAGGGTCTGGATTTAACAAAATAAACTAAAATGTAATATATCGTGACACAGCAGCTCCCGATTTCAGCCGGACAGTCTCAAAGAAGTTCTGAGATAAGGTGAGACACCTTCACAGGGGGAGGGATGGCAAATCTATGTAATTCCTAAACTCATCTCAGCTGGCAGAAAATTTAAAGCAAGCAACAGGTTTGTATTTTTGCCTCAGGAGTGGGAAAAGTGACTTAAAAAGAAAATGCATTTTTTTCTCCCAACTGATGAGAAAATCTGTTCATTTTAATAACTTAAAAAAAAATGAGACTGAAGAATTCAGCGTATGCATTTCTATTGCGTGCATCCAAATGAAGCTCAACAGCTATTCACTCTTCCCAGTGCACTGGTCGACACTGCATAGTTTGCCCTAGAGACATAATCAGCAATGATGAAAATTACATTTAAATTGAATTTCAAGCTACTCTGAAAATAAGAATACCATTAATGTATGGAAAATATTGGCAACCTGTGTAGCTCAGTTTTATTAACAGTCCAGACCAGGTTATTGCACGTACTTATTATATACACACATTCTAATTATTTTTATGCCTTAACAAGGAGAGCAGAAAATTGCCTTTATGATAAACTCCTTACGGCTAAGAATGTCAGGAACTTAAAATTACTTGTATCTTACATATTTTAAAGAATGCACAGTAAAACACTGTCCAGTGCAGGCATAAGCCAGAAAGATTTCAGTTAAGGAGTAAATTTGAAGGATTTTCTTTGATGATATAAATGTTGGGTGCACGGATATTTCAAAACACAGGTGAATTCAAAAATTAAATTTAAAAAGAAGCATGTATAAATGCATGAGTAACAGTGCCTTTCAGAAGGGTAGTGGTAGCAAACCACTTACCTCTTAACTGAAAAGTGGGTCTGGAACTGGAATCAATGTAGGGAAATGAAACAGGAACTACTGTCCAACATGCACAGAACTGATTTTAGTAGCTGACGGACTATAGTCAAGTAGAAGTTTAAATAGAAAAAAACAGAAGTCAATGGAAATACAATAAAACCCTCACTTAAGACAGGGGTCTAGCTTATTAATGCTTACTTTTTTTTTTAACAGTCAAAGCCATTTCTGATGTGGTTCATCTTCAGAGTATTACATACAACTAGAATGGGATTTTCTCAATACTGTATACTTCCACCCCACCTTTTCAATTCAATTTTCCTCTTGTTACATTTCTGCCACCACACATCATCCCCAGTTGAGAGCATACTCCCCGCTAATTTTACTCTCAGCCACTGAGCGGACTGCAGTAGCTCCTATTTTCTTTCTCTCTCTTCGTTGTTGGAATTATCTGGCCACTACTCTGTGCTTGACAGAAAATCTGAGATCAGGAATTTCTTGAGTAGACAACCACTGGATTGACACATACATCCTACCAGCACATGATGCACTACAATATTTTATATTACATTTTGCACAGACGTAAGACTGAGGGAGACAATATCACTCAGTTTCCTTAGCACTGTGAAAAAACAATTCGGATTGGCTTTCATACTATTAAGTTTGTACACTGGGCAGCAACATTTATTTAAAAAAAGGGGAATTAGTGAATTATTCATGAACAAAGGTGATTTTTTTATTTGTTGATGGGATGTGAGCGTTGCTGGCAAGGCCAGCATTTGTTGCCCATCCCATTATGGTACCTTAAAAATGTAAGCCAGTGAAGATTTTCTTTCAGGGCCCGACAAAGAGCTTAATAAGTAAGGAGTAGCAGGTTTTAAAAAATGCCCAAGGAATGAATCATCTTTAAAAATGTAACAGTTGTATCATGATAGAATTTTCAAATTCCTGTTGGGACTTCAGGTTCAAATTTAATCAGCTATAATCCTGAGGTATCCATTATCTTCTTTTTCCCTTGCTAGCAAAACCTATTCACTAAGAATTTCACCTAAATATAAATGAATTGATCCAATGTATCTTATACAATTATAGCTGTTTGAATTTTGTCATATAAATAATGATTGGAAGAATACATTTCTTACATTTCAGAATACAGTTGAATGACATTTCTCATTTTCTGTCCCTCATAGCTATCTTTCACAATTAACATTAAATCCCATTGCTTTCTGCCGCAGTCTGCCATTACATAAATAAAACATTATAGTAGTGAGCTGCCAGCTTTGATTTATACAACATGCTGCAGTAACTCTGGACAAATTAGCAATGTGCATTGTTCAGTGCCTACACAGAAATGCAGCAAAAGCATTGCTATCAATAGTTGGAGGTGTTGATTAAAAAAATGACTATTTAAATATTTTGAAGGTTTGTGGTTTTAATGTTTGCTGTGGCATAACAGAAGTTCAGTGTTCTGATTATTAAATGCAATTTGTTCTCCATGTCCTCTAAAATTTGGAGCCAACATTTATTCAGTACATAACTTGCATGACTTCCTCACCTTGCATCTGAAAACACAGAATCAAACAAGTCCTGTCCTCAAATCAGTGACTGCCCACTCTATTAAAGTGGCAAATTTTGAAGCCACTATTTAAAACCTATAAGTAACAAAGCTTTCAATAATGCCCATATTATGTTAATGTATAATTTTGTTTAAGACACTACAGTACCAGAAGGCCCATGTACAATATTTAGAATTAACCAGGAAAAAATCCAGTAATTCAAACTTCTATTTTAATAGGCATTCAACTATATTTATAGTCAATTAAACAGGCTGAATGCTCCATATGCATTCATTACAATCCTGAGTGGAATCAAATTCAAAGGTCTGAATTTGATTACATGCACTTTGCATATTGAAAAATGGCACTTCTACAGGGATGCCATTTTCAATTTCACAGATGTTTTATAACCTATTTGCTAAGAAATTAGATCACTGCTTCTGACACAAGAATTAAAACTATGACACAGATTTGTGTGTGTTAATCACTCCTGGATCTCAGTAAATTGTTCAACAGGTAGGAAACTTACAGTATTTAATGCATTTACTGTAGTGTCATCACGAGATGCTGCAAGACAGCCATCTTCTGTAGATCCACCGTCACACATCCCTGCAAAGGCAGCCATACTCCTGCATGGGAACACATTTGGCATTATTCTTAATGTAAAATTCAATGATTAATAGGAAAATAAATACATTCTTAATGCGACAAAAATTATTCAACTGACAAACTTTAACAGCCATTCTAGTTTTCAGCTTAAGGTGGGTTAATTCGACTGTATCTATATCAGGCAAAGTTCTTCATTTCACAATTAGTTAAACACCTGAGCAATTTATCAGCAACAAATATTATTTTACCAACATAGCTTAATGATCTTCTGCTTCTTACACAGCTATGGAAAACCTACACATTTACTAAAAGCAAAATACTGCAGATGCTGGAAATCTGAAACAAGAACAAAAATTGCTGGAAATACTCAGCAGGTCTGGCAGCATCTCTAGAGATAAGATTTTTTTGCAAGGGGTCAGATCTGAAGGGATGGGGTCAGAGGGAAGTGAAGGGGAAGAAGGATCCGGAGGGGCATTAGTTTCTATCAGCTGCTGGAGTTTGTGTTCCTTAACAACTGAAAGGAAGATGCACAGATGTTGCTAGACCTGCTGAGTATTTCCAGAATTTTTTGTTTTTCCTTTTTGGCCTCCTTGTCACGAGAGACAATGGGTAAGCGCCTGGAGGTGGTCAGTGGTTTGTGAAGCAGCGCCTGGAGTGGCTATAAAGGCCAATTCTAGAGTGACAGACTCTTCCACAGGTGCTGCAGATAAAATTGGTTGTTGGGGCTGTTACACAGTTGGCTCTCCCCTTGCGCTTCTGTCTTTTTTCCTGCAAACTGCTAAGTCTCTTCGACTCGCCACTCTTTAGCCCCGCCTTTATGGCTGTCCGCCAGCTCTGGCGATCACTGGCAACTGACTCCCACGACTTGTGATCAATGTCACAGGACTTCATGTCGCGTTTGCAGACGTCTTTTAAGCGGAGACATGGATGGCCGGTGGGTCTGATACCAGTGGCGAGCTCACTGTACAATGCGTCCTTGGGGATCCTGCCATCTTCCATGCGGCTCACATGATCAAGCCATCTCAAGCGCCGCTGGCTCAGTAGGGTGTATATGCTGGGGACGTTGACCGCCTCGAGGACTTCTGCGTTGGAGATACGGTCCTGCCAACTGATGGCAAAGATTCCCCGGAGGCAGCGAAGATGGAATGAATTGAGACGTCGCTCTTGGCTGACATACGTTGTCCAGGCCTCGCTGCCGTAGAGCAAGGTACTGAGGACACAGGCTTGATACACTCGGACTTTTGTGTTCCGTGTCAGTGCGCCATTTTCCCACACTCTCTTGGCCAGTCTGGACATAGCAGTGGACGCCTTTCCCATGCGCTTGTTGATTTCTGCATCGAAAGACAGGTTACTGGTGATAGTTGAGCCTAGTTAGGTGTACTCTTGAACCACTTCCAGAGCGTGGTCGCTAATATTGATGGATGGAGCATTTCTGACGTCCTGTCCCATGATGTTCGTTTTCTTGAGGCTGATGGTTAGGCAAAATTCTTTGCAGGCAGCTGCAATCCTGTCGATGAGTCTCTGCAGACACTCTTCTGTGTGGGATGCTACTGCAGCATCGTCAGCAAAGAGGAGTTCCCTGATGAGGACCTTCCGTACTTTGGTCTTCACTCTTAGACGGGCAAGGTTGAACAACCTGCTATCTGATCTTGTGTGGAGGAAAATTCCTTCTTCTGAAGACTTGAACATGTGTGAGAGCAGCAGGGAGAAGATGATCCCAAACAGTGTAGGTGCGAGAACACAGCCCTGTTACACGCCACTCAGATTACTACAGATTTATTACACCATTATGCAAAAGTTAATTCCTTTAAGTCTGTACTTGCATTCACTACTAAAATTAACCAACTGAACAGGTACTGTTCTCCTAAGTGTTTTCAAACTATAACAGCTTGTTCAAGTTTAAAAATAATTTCTACATAACTTTTCAAATTAAAGTGAGCTAATTTATTTCTTTTCACGTTATAAAGTACGGGACACAGTATTGGAATAAAGTTGAGGTGTAAACATTATTTTTGAAACACACAACACTTGGCTTCAATTCTAACTAACATGCATTCCACTCAAATTAATTGTTGCTTAATTTAGCATTTTGAAAGCAACACAATGACAAGAAACAATACAAGAGGTTTTATCTGACAATTTCAAGCTGTGTCTAACCAAACTAAATAGTCCGTATCTTTTTTCCGTTTTGTTTTATGGCCCACAAATTTGAGACCATCCGCTAGACAAGGCAGGACTCCAATTCCCAAGTGTCTGTTAATGCCACTTTTTAAGCCAGTCACTAGAGCAGAATTTTGACAGTCAATGATATTTTTCTCATCACCTCTCTGTATGGCAAAGTGCTGAATGTCCACTTAACACCAACTACCAATTTGAGATTTGGATGCCATTGTCTGGGGAACCGCCTTGCAACTTGTTTCTTTTCCCCCTCCTTTCCTGAAGGATCTGATCCGACTCCGCCAACGTTCTTCAAGCAGTAGTAAATCTTTGCACCGGTAGTCAATCCAAATGCCCATTCTTCATGTGTTAAATTTGACAGAAAATGTCAGCAGACTAATTTACCATGCAACACATTACATCTAAACACACCCAGGATCAGTGGATAGAGATGAGGCACGAGAACCCTAGATGTTCCCCTATTCCTCCCTTGCTCAGGGGCCCTGAAACTAATTGTAGCTCCCATAACAGACCAGGGATTGAATACAGTTTCTTCTCAACTGTATTGTTCAGTTCCACATTGAGTAGTACATTTACCAACTAAGTGTTGCTATACTGAAATAAATGTCAACCGCTTCATCAAACAATCTCACTATTGCATTTCTTTTGCTTCAACTTCCATTCTCTCCCAATCCCCTCCCCGCAACTGTCTACTTCTGATTCCTATTAAGAGAGGCCTTGTTTGGTGTGCATTCATCATCATTTATAATGACCAGTGTAAATGCTACTCCCTGCTTACCTAAAAACAGGCAATAGGTGAAACTGTCTATCAATAATGCCAGCGAGAGAACACTCCTGTACAATGGGACAGGCCTTCCTCTCTCTGCATGATGGAAGCAGTCCAGTTCTGCAGAGTACTGAATATAGTTGTCTGAGTGATGCCTTTCATGCCCTTCGAATGGATGCAGATGGGCATGGGCCAAGGCCAAAACCACTTTGCTTGCTCACTTTCTTGTTGATGGCGCACTGGATGGTTATGGAGAAGGGGAGTGGGGTTATCCCCCAAAATTGCACAGGTGAGGGAAAACTAAAAAAAGAAAATCTTCTTGGAACTGCAAAATTAAACTAACCTACTGCTCAACCCTTACTACTACTACTACTATGGCCTCCTTGTCTCGAGAGACAATGGGTATGTGCCTGGAGGTGGTCAGTGGTTTGTGAAGCAGCGCCTGGAGTGGCTATAAAGGCCAATTCCAGAGTGACAGACTCTTCCACAGGTGCTGCAGATAAGATTGGTTGTCGGGGCTGTTACACAGTTGGCTCTGTCCTTAAGCTTCAGTCTTTTTTCCTGCCAACTGCTAAGTCCCTTCGACTCGCCACGCTGTAGCCCCGCCTTTATGGTCGTTCGCTAGCTCTGGCCATTGCTGGCAACTGACTCCCACGACTTGTGATCAATGTCACAGGACTTCATGTTGCGTTTGCAGACGTCATTAAAGCGGAGACATGGACGGCCGGTGGGTCTGGTACCAGTGACGAGCTCGCTGTACAGAACAAAGAACAGTACAGCACAGGAACAGGCCATTCAGCCCTCCAAGCCTGCGCCGATCTTGATGCCTGCCTAAACTAAAACCTTCTGCACTTCCGGGGACCATATCCCTCTATTCCCTTCCTATTCATGTATTTGTCAAGATGTCTCTTAAATGTCGCTATCGTACCTGCTTCCACCACCTCCCCCAGCAGCAAGTTCCAGGCACTCCACCCTCTGTGTGAAGAACTTGCCTCGCACATCCCCTCTAAACTTTGCCCCTCTCACCTTAAACCCATGACCCCTAGTAACTGACTCTTCCTCCCTGGCAAAAAGCTTCTGACTATCCACTCTGTCCATGCCGCTCATAATTTTGTAAACCTCTATCATGTCGCCCCTCCATCTCCGTCGTTCCAGTGAAAACAATCCGAATTTATCCAACCTCTCCTCATAGCTAATGCCCTCCAGACCAGGCAACACCTGGTAACCCTCTTCTGTACCCTCTCCAAAGCCTCCACGTCCTTCTGATAGTGTGGCGACCAGAATTGCACGCAATATTCTAAGTGTGGCCTAACTAAAGTTCTGTACAGCTGCAGCATGACTTGCCTATTTTTATACTCTATGCCCCGACCGATGAAGGCAAGCATGCCGTATGCCTCCTGCGTTGCCACTTTCAGTGACCTGTGGACCTGTATGCCCAGATTTCTCTGCCTGTCAATACTCCTAAGGGTTCTGCCATTTACTGTATACTTCCCACCTGCATTAGACCTTCCAAAATGCATTACCTCACATTTGTCCGGATTAAACTCCATCTGCCATTTCTCCGCCCAAGTCTCCAACCGATCTATATCCTGCTGTATCCTCTGACAATCCTCATCACTATCCGCAACTCCACCAACTTTTGTGTCGTCCGCAAACTTACTAATCAGACCACCTACATTTTCCTCCAAATCATTTATATATACTACAAACAGCAAAGGTCCCACCACTGATCCCTGCGGAACACCACTAGTCACATCCCTCCATTCAGAAAAACACCCTTCCACTGCTACCCTCTGTCTTCTATGACCGAGCCAGTTCTGTATCCATCTTGCCAGCTCACCTCTGATCCTGTGTGACTTCACCTTTTGTACGAGTCTGCCATGAGGGACCTTGTCAAAGGCTTTACTGAAGTCCATATAGATAACATCCACTGACCTTCCTTCATCAATCATCTTTGTCATTTCCTCAAAAAACTCAATCAAATTAGTGAGACATGACCTCCCCTTCACAAAACCATGCTGCTTCTCGCTAATAAGTTCGTTTGTTTCCAAATGGGAGTAAATCCTGTCCCGAATAATCCTCTCTAATAATTTCCCTACCACTGACGTAAAGCTCACCGGCCGATAATTTCCTGGATTATCCTCGCTACCCTTCTTAAACAAAGGAACAACATTGGCTATTCTCCAGTCCTCTGGGACCTCACCTGTAGCCAATGAGGATGCAAAGATTTCTGTCAAGGATCCTGCCATCTTCCATGCGGCTCACATGGCCAAGCCATCTGAGGCGCCGCTGACTTAGTAGGGTGTATATGCTGGGGATGTTGGCCTCCTTGAAGACTTCTGTGTTGGAGATACGTTGCTCTTGGCTGACGTACGTTGTCCAGGCCTTGCAGCCGTAGAGCAAGGTACTGAGGACACCGGATACACTTGGACTTTTGCGTTCCGTGTCATTGCACCATTTTCCCACACTCTCTTGGCCAGTCTGCACATAGCAGAGGAAGCCTTTCCCATGCGCTTGTTGAATTCTGCATCGAGAGACAGGTTACTGGTGATAGTTGCGCCTAGGTCGGTGAACTCTTAAACCACTTCCAGAGCGTGGTCGCCGATATTGATGGATGGGGCATTTCTGACGTCCTGTCCCATGATGTTCATTTTCTTGAGGCTGATGGTTAGACCAAATTCATTGCAGGCAGCCGCAAACCTGTCGATGAGTCTCTGCAGACTCTCTTCAGTGTGAGATGTTAATGCAGCATCATCAGCAAAGAGGAGTTCCCTGATGAGGACTTTCCGTACTTTGGTCTTCGCTTTTAGACAGGCAAGGTTGGACAACCTGTCACCTGATCTTGTGTGGAGGAAAATTCCTTCTTCTGGAGACTTGGACGCATGTGAGGGAGAAGAAGATCCCAAACAGTGTAGGTGTGAGAACACAGCCCTGTTTCATGCCACTCAGGATAGGAAAGGGGTCTGATGAGGCGCCGCTATGCTGAATTGTGCCTTTCATATTGTAATGGAATGAGGCGATGATACTTAGTAACTTTGGTGGGCATCCAATCTTTTCTAGTAGTCTGAAGAGACCACATCTGCTGACGAGGTCAAAGGCTTTGGTGAGATCAATGAAAGCAATGTAGAGGGGCATCTGTTGTTCACGGCATTTCTCCTGTAGCTGGCGAAGGGAGAACAGCATGTCAATGATGGATCTCTTTGTTTAAAAGCCACACTGTGCCTCAGGATAGACACGATCAGCCAGCTTCTGGAACCTGTTTAAGGCGACTCGAGTGAAGACTTTCCCCACTCTGCTGAGCAGGGAGATTCCACGGTAGTTGTTGCAGTCACCGCGGTCACCCTTGTTTTATAGAGGGTGATGATATTGGCATCGCGCATGTCCTGTGGTATTGCATCCTCGTCCCAGCACAGGCAAAGCAGTTCATGCAGTACTGAAAGTATAGCAGGCTTGGCACTCCTGATGATTTCAGGGGTAATGCCGTCCTTCCCAGGAGCTCTTCCGCCGGCTAGAGAATGAATGGCATCACTGAGTTCCGATTTTGTTGGCTGTACGTCCAACTCATCCATGACTGGCAGAGACAGGGCTGCATTGAGGGCGGTCTCAGTGACAACATTCTACCTGGAGTACAGTTCTAGGTAGTGTTCCACCCAGCGGTCCATTTGCTTGCGTTGGTCAGTGATTGTGTCCCCTGATTTAGATTTGAGGGGGGCGATCTTCTTGATGGTTGGCCCAAAAGCGTTCTCAATGCCATCATACATTCCTCTAATGTTTCCAGTGTCTGAGGCCAGCTGAATATGACTGCATAGGTGTTGCCAGTAGTCATTTGTGCAGCGCCTGGCTGTTCTTTGTGCAGCGCTTCTGGCTACGTTAAGTGCTACAGATGTTAACTCGCTGGGGGCTTTCTTGTAGTTCAGCAGTGCGATGCGCTTAGCGGCTATGACAGGTTCCAGCTCTTCAATGTGAGATTGTAACCAGTCTGCATTCCGCTTTACGCGATTGCCATAGGTGGTCATTGTTGAGTCATAGATGGCATCTCTGATGTGGGCCCACTTGGTCCCTGCATCCCCTGTCGGAATGTTTTGGAGGGCTTTTTCAAGTGAATTTAGAAACTTATGTAGGCTGTGCATGAAAAATTCTGCTAGTGTTGATGCGCGGGTGGCCCTTCTGCTTGGTGTGTTGCAGCTTCTTTGGTTTGAGGCTAACCTTGCTGCACACCAGGGAGTGGTCGGTATCGCAGTCCGCACTGTGGAAGCTGCGTGTGATTTGAACACTGTTTAAAGAGGCTTGCCTTGTGACGATGAGTTCCAGCTGGTGCCAACGACGTGATCTTGGGTGCCTCCAAGAAACCTGGTGACAGGGTTTAGTGTGAAAGAATGAGTTGGTGATGCAGAGGTTATGATAGGTCCACAACTCAAGCTGTCTCTGTCCATTCTCATTCATCCTTCCAATGCCAAAGCGCCCAAGGCAGGAGGGCCATGAGTCATGGTCGGCCCCAACGCTGGCATTAAAGTCCCCCAGCAGGAATAGGTGTTCGGTGTTGGGGATGCTACTAATCATATTATGGAGTTCCTCGTAGAACTGGTCTTTAGCTTCAGGTGGGGAAGCAGAGTGTTGGAGCATAGATGCTGAGTAGGTGTACTGGACCAGAGGCGGTGAACAGTCGGATGGACAGTATGCGTTCCGAGCCATTTGAGGGTGGCTCTATCATGCTGAGCAAAGAGTTTCTGATGGTGAAGCCCACTCCGTGCTACAGGATCCCTACCCTGCCAGAAGGTGGTGTAGTCTTGCTCTCTTAGAGATCCGCTCGCAGGGAGGCGTGTCTCCTGAAGAGCTGCAATGTCCACATTGAGTCTACTGAGCTCATTGTTGATGATGGCGGTCTTCCGAGAATCGTTGATTTGTGTCAGGTCTTCCGACAGGCCAGGACGCATAGTTCTGACATTCCAGCTTGCAAAACGAAGGGCTGGTACCGTCTTTCCGTTTTTGGTCGTGCTGTTTGGTGCGGTGTTACAGTCCACTTGTCAGGCAGTGACCCTGAGCTCCAAGCACCCATTGAAGCAGGTGGACTGTGGCGGGACAGAACCTTACTGACCGGGGGCTGCCTGGTTGGAGGCGGGCGGTAGCTGTCCAGTGAGATGCGATGACCTCTCCCACCAACAAAGGCAACCCGTGGCGCCCAATCTCTACGTCAATTGAGCTGGACTTATAACCCATAACTGCTGCCTTCCGTGTTGATTTGGTCGCTGTGAGGCGACTATGGAGTGACCTCTCCATGGCGCATGCCTGGACAGATGTATAGAGGTTGTGAGTTGCCCAAGTGTCAAAACCCCCCTCTCGGCCTTCCTGGTGGGGTTCAAAGGAGTGCAGAGCATGACGTTTGGCACCAGTGTGGCTGCAGGAACTGCCGGAAACATGCCAAAGGTGACACATGACCGCCTTCGGGGTTCTGCTCCGGCTTTTCTGTTCGGGTTTACTCCCTTAGCCTTGGTCTCTCCCGAGACGCCCACAAGGCAGTGGGGTTGTTGGGGCCCCTACACAGGGGTAGGTGGATGCCGGTGGGAGGAGGTTGGGGGAAGGGGGGAAAGGGGTGCTGGGGTGGGGGGGAGGAGGTGCGAGAAGGAGGAGTGCGGTGGGAAGGGGTGGAGGGAAGGGTGTGCAGGGGGAGCTGGGAGGGGGGCTGCAGGGGGTAGGGGAGAGGGGTTTAGAGAAGGGGGTCTGGGGGGGTTGGGGGGAAGGGGGTGCGAGGGGAGTGGGGGGAAGGGGGTGTGAGGGGGGTGAGCTGGGAGCAGGGGTGCAGGTAATAAAAGATTGCATCAGCTCCCACCATTGTCCCTTTTACAATGGTGTACTACTACTGGTATCGGGATCGGGATCCGAGCCGGAGTTGTGGGAAAAGTTTGTGTGGAAACAGCGTGGAGTCGCCGAGTGAGCAGGAGCCGCTGCCGGGACCATGTGGCCGCTCTTCCTCCTGATCGCCGCCGTGGACAGGCTCCCCGAACACAGTCAAGTGGCCTTCCTGTCCAGTTGGCCAAGCTTGGCCACCACTGGCAGGGTCTTCATCAGCATTCTTTCCCGGATTGCCAGCTGTTCACCCTCTTTCTGTGGTGAATTCCTCTCCCAGCCTTACGCGACCACCACCCTGGACCCGCAGAAGTCATATATAGATAAATTACAGATTTCTAGTCCCACCTGAAGACAGACAGAAAATCCCCCTCAACCCATATCTAGCAAAATGCAATTATGAAGAATTTTTGTTTATTTTTTCCTTGCATACATTTGAAGTAAATGTATTCCCAAGGCATCAAAGCATTTATGTTCTTTGAATGTGTTGACTAGAGGGATCATGCTATTGGTACATTCCTACCTGGCTGCTCTCAGGTACATCAGAAGGTCACAATCATTAACACCTGGTGTCCAGACCAGCTCCTCATGTTCAGTTACCATCTCACCGGTGGACAGGGGAAGAGGCTTCAATTCTGGAAGTTTTGCCTAAAAAAGAGCATTTAATTATAATTCAACAGAATGCATAATTTAGCCATGTGGAAGGTTACCGAGAGCAAAGACAATCAAAACCTAAGTAACTCTTCTTAGCAAATATAAACAGACATGGAAAGAATGAGTCAAGAAGGCCAAGAAAACAAATTTTTATCAATTCACAAAATAATTATGGATGAGGAAGGCCATTTGGCCCATCTTAGTTCACTCATTCAGAAAGAACATAAAGTACTCCCACTGTAGCATCCATTTCGTTAAAATGGTCCAAGGTTTTTGCCTCTCCCGGTCTATCTGGGAGTTCATTCCTGGTATTGATCACTCTTAACTGAAGAACAACTATCTAATATCAGCCCTTAGTGTTCCCTTTAGTGATATGAACTTGTGACCCCTTGCCCTACTCTCAAAAATGTAATATAATTTTCAGGATTTATTTTTGACAACACCATCTACTACTTTATATACTCTTTAAGGTCATGTCTCCAATGCATCCTTTCAAGGGTAAACATTCCCAAGTTTCTTTAGTCTTTCCTCACATCTTAAAGCTCTGCCACTCTTGTGGCTCTTTCCTACAATACCCACTTTGTGTTTCGGTGATAATAACTGGTCACAGTATTCTAGCTGTGGTCTGACCTGAGTGCTATACATTCTGACTTTCTGATTTTTATTCTACGAACAATGACAGACAGGAAAAGACCTTATAAGTCCATCCTGCCTGTCCCACACAATTTCCTGTTCCCTCCTATTATATCTATAGAGTTCAACATACTATTGGCTTTATTGTCACTCTGCATTGGTTGGACATGTTGAGCATCAAGCGCACAAGATCTCTTTCAACTTCATCCATACCTATTTCACCACCATGTATGAAATATGTGTACCACTTATTTTTCCTTCATACACGCAGGACTTTACATTTGAGGATGTATTTATTTAGAGATACAGCACTGAAACAGGCCCTTCGGCCCACCGAGTCTGTGCCGACCAACCATTTATATACCCATTTATACTAACACTACAGTAATCTCATATTCCCTACCACCTACCTACACTAGAGGCAATTTACAATGGCCAATTTACCTATCACCTGCAAGTCTTTGGCTGTGGGAGGAAACCGGAGCACCCGGCGAAAACCCACGCGGTCACAGGGAGAACTTGCAAACTCCACACAGGCAGTACCCAAAATTGAACCCGGGTCCCTGGAGCTGTGAGGCTGCGGTGCTAACCACTGCGCCACTGTGTACTTAACTCAATCTGTAATGCTGTTATACTAGACTCACTGTATTACTCATCTGTTACTAGTACAATTCCCGTACAAGTATCAAGAAAGTCTGCACTAACACAGCTCCAGTATTTTTATGTGCTATGCTATTAACAGCAGACTTTCCATTGTTTGGGCAGGTTTTTGTTTTAAAACTGGGCCAACAATGGGTCTGAAATATATTCCAAGAAAATGACATAAAACTACCCTAGGCTGAACACCTGCATTTCCATGTACTACACGAGGCACAACTGTTTCGTTTTTCCAGGTCACTAGTCAGCGCATATTTGTACCAAATAAATATCAGTACTTGTCTGATCTGTCAACTGCTGCTTTGAACAGGAAAAAAAGTAAGCAAAATACAACTAAAGATTGATTTTTTAAGGGGATTTGTACATTGTCTTCAAGAGATTGGTGATCAAGGGCAAATGCATCAGCAATTCTGTTTATAAAGTATTCAGTGCAGTCATACTACTCCCCAAAAATGTAATTTCCCTGAACATTAAGTACCATTTCCACTTCACTTTATAGTGCAGCGTTCTGTAAATCATTGAATATAACCTCTAATGACCCATGGAAATAGTTATTAAGGATAGTAAAGTGATACCACTATTGCTGTTAAATTAATATGACTATCGTCATGGGATCTAATTAGCAGCTTTACTCAGTAATCATGGTGCAGATAGTTCATTGCCTTTTGGGCATTAGCTTTCATTCTTTTCGTATGGCACATGGTTACAATTTTAAAACAAATCAACAGGTCCACTGAAATAATATTTAAATTGAAACAATATTCAATAAAGCATTTGAACAGTTAGTGTACAGTTAGACATTTTATCATGTTTTTAATATCTTATAATACCCATTTAGTTCCACTTACAGCCATCAACCAAATGGTCTTCAAGTGACAAAAGCATGGCAAGGAAATTTGTGCAATTATTATGCAAAGACATATCCAAAACAAATTTAGGATTAGCTTTATCCTTTTTGGGATGGCATCTGACCTGACTGGAGTGAGTGCGTAAATGAGGAAGTACACATTTTAAACTTTGGAAAAGCAAACATTTACTCAGTAAGGTCAGATACCATCCCAAAAAAGAAATGAAGTTAATGCCCAAGTTTGTTTTGGATATGCCTTTGTGTGATAATTGCACAAATTTCTTTGCGATGCGTTTGTCACCTGAAGACCATTTGGTTGATGGTTGTAAGTGGAACTAAATGGGTATTATAAAATATTAAAAACATGATAAAATGTCTAACTGTACACTAACTGTTCAAATGATTTATTGAATATTGTTTCAATTTAAATATTATTTCAGTGGACCTGTTGATTTGTTTTAAAATTGTAACCATGTGCCATATGAAAAGAATGAAAAGCTAATTAAAAATTAAAAGGATACCATCAGTGAACAGTGCATTTGGTGAGTTGGAAAACCTACAGCTCAAAACTCTAATCAAAAGGATGGAAATGAAATTATCTGAAGAATGAGTAAACAAAGAAAGTGACTCCTTGCAACAGTGAGCTTTCCTTTCTTTTAACTAAAATGCAACTCTCCCATTTGGCAGCAGCAAAAGCAAATCTAAATGTTATACTATCTAAACTTCAAATTATGGCCACAAAGGGATTACTGATAGGTTAAACTTTCAGTGTTTTGCTCTACATTCTTACAAAACCTATGCAATTTTTAACAATGCACTGAACTCCCACTAAGTTATCAAACAGGTTAAGAAACACTAACCACAATATTAAAACAAGAAACATCAAAGGTTGAATAATTTATGTCACTTTTTAGTAAAGAAAAAATGATTAGTTCAATGAAAATTAGAGATCAAAACTATATATTTTATCTAAATTTTCTTTTGGACTGTAAGTGGGCAATATCAAACAAAAAAGTGACCAAAAACGCTTACCACAACCCTTAAAAGAAAAGCAGCCGTAAATACAAAATAATGCCCATTGCATCAACATCATCTCTTAAAATTGTTTTAACTCCAATAAGAAGTCATGAATTTTGATGAATCATTTGATGAATTCTTTCTCCTCTTCTCCTCCAGTACTTTCTTAGCTATAACTTATCCCTCCCCTTCAACCATAAGCATGGAAAATAGAATGATGCAGGCTATGGTCATGTGCTCGGCCGTGAACATCATTCCATTGTGGGCACAAGAGGTGCATTTTCTATGGTGGAATATATATCTTTGTCAATCTGCCGCCACTCACAACACTTGTCACTTTGCGAGTTAATTTGGAAAGAGTGAGAACTTAATGCGTGTTTGATAGCTTGTTCACTGCAAGGTGGAATCTATTGTTCTACTTGTGGAAATGATGGGCTTCTCAGATAAAAAAAGTTCAAAGAGACTGACATTTGAATTAGTATGCAAGATTATTTTTTAGATATGCTGATTGCCGTACGCAGCTCTGATCATACCGCCACGCATCTCCATCCAAACTTTCTGTTCACTTGTGGCCCTTGCCATCCAAGAAAACACTGTGAATGATTGCATCAACATCATGACTTTAATGGAAACCTGGCTGAGGGATGATGACACCTTGCCACTTAAAGAAGCCTCCCCGCTTGGCTACATCTTCCACCATTTTCCCCACCTAGACCACTGTGGTGGTGATGTGGCGCTCATCAACAGATCACACCTGGGCCTGACCCCTACTCCTCTGGCAGGTTCCCCTCTTGAGAGCATCTCACCTTGTTCCACCTCTCTCAATTCTCTTTCAAAATTATTTCTCCAGCACCCTCCCAAGTACGATAAAAATTTTATCACCGAGATAACTTCACTGCTTTCCTCCCTCAGACTCTGCACCGAACAGCTTCTCATCCTCGGTGATTTTTCTCCTGAATTCACTGCCTTCTTATCCTCCCGAAATCGTTTCCTGCCTGTAAACTCCCCAACCCATATTCATGGCACCCCCTCGCCCTTGCCATCTCATGTGGTCTTGCTAGTCCCATTGCATCAATCACAGATAAGGCCATCTCTGATTACTTCCCTTGCATCACTCTCCACCCACAGGTCCCTTCTATGTCCCAACCCTACCTCACTCTGTATCTGTCCCTGGACAAAACTATCCCCCTATTCACATACAACTGTACTTTCAAAATCTCCACTATCTAGCCTTTGACCTCCATTCGCCTTAACATTTCTACAGGTACTGGGGGTTTGCTCAACCACACCCTCACCTCCAGCTTTGATGCTCTAGTCCCCAATAAAAAGACCAGTCTTTCTCACCCTGGGCATTCCCCCAGCATGGGCCTCATCTCCGCTTCCTTAATTCCAAGGGACGCAGACTTGAAAGGATATGGTGGACAAATGGTTTAGCTATTCAACAGCAGATCTGGCTGGACCACTTAGAACACTATTGGGTCCTGCTCTCCTCTGTTAAAACTACTTACCATTCCAGAATCATCCTGGAATGCAAAGATAACCCCCGGCTTCTTTTCTCTATTGCAAACCATCTCCTTAAACCCTTCTCCCCTGTCCCCTCCACCCTCACATCCAACAATAAGTGCTTGAAACTAGAACTTCTTTATCAATAAGAGCGAGACTATCCTATCAGCTGCCTCTGCTGCATCCTCCCTTCCACTAGCTCACCTGGCCAAACTTTCTATCATGCTCCCGCGTGCCCGATCCCTGAACTTGCATCTTGCTTTTGTTCGTTTCCTATCGCCACCCCCCACCACCCCCAAGCCCTCCCTGAGCTCATGTTGTCCATGAGAACCACTTTCTGGTCCCTTGATCCCAACCTCCCCTCCTGGCCCCCATGTTAGCCGAAATTGTTCGCAGTTTTCTCTCGTCAGGTGTTGTCCCTTGCTCCTTTAAATCTGCCATCACCCCCTCCTCCAAAAAACAATTCTTGACTCCAGCGCCCTTGCAAACTATCGTCCCATCTCCACTCTCCTTCCTTTCCTCTCCAAAGTCTTTAAAATATGTTGCCGCCTTCAAAACCCATTCCCATCTTTCCTGGAACTCCATGCTTGAATTCCTTCAATCAAGTTTTCGCCCCACCACAGTACCAAAGCAGCTCTGATCAAAATCACTAATGACATCCAATGTGACAGTGGCAAAGGTAACATTCCCTCCTTGTCCTTCTCTATTTGTCTGCAGTCTTTAACACAGTTGACCACACCATCGTCTTCCAATGCCTCTCCACTGTCGTCCAAGTGGATCGAACTGCTCTCAACTGGTTCCATTCTTATCTATCCAGAGAATCGGTTGCAATGGCTTTTCTTCCTGCTCCCGCACCGTTACCTCTGGTATCCACCAACAATCTATCCTTGGCCCCCTCCTATTTCTCATCTACATCCTGCCCATTGGCGACATCATCCAAAATCAGCTCTACCTCACCATCACTTCTCTAGACTCAATCACTGTTGCTAAATTATCAGACTGGTTATCTTACATCCTGTACTGGATGAGCAGAAATTTCTTCCAATTAAATATTGGGAAGACTGAAACCATTGTTTTCAGTCATTGTGGCCACTTAAGGGCCTTGATTGACCTGGGGCAGGCAGCCCGTTTCTCCACCCCCACCCACCCCACCCCCCACCCCCCCCCCGGCCCACGTAAAGTGTGGTGGAGGCAGGAGCAGGTTGGGAAGGCCTCCTGAAGCCTCCCGCTCAATTGTACACCATGCCCCGTCACCATCCGGCTCGCTGGTCTGGCGTAAAAATCTGGCCAATATCTCCTTTTGTGGCCAGGCGTCATACTTTGTTTTATAATGCTCCTGTAAAGCCCCTTGGGACATTTTATTAAAGTGAAGGCACTATATAAATTTAAATTGTTGTTGTATGCATGCCCCTTTTTTATATAAAGGAACCTAGACATTGTATCTTGACTCCATTAGTAGAATTCTCACTTGAGTCAAAGGTTGAGTTGAAGCCTACAACAGTCAAGCTCATAATCTAAACTGATACTTCAGTTCAGCATTGAGGATTGAGGGAACACTGCATTGTTGGAGATGCCACTCTTCATATGGGACATTAAATTGAAGTTCTGTCTGCATGTTCAGGTGAGCCCATCAAAAATTTACGAAGAGCAGTACTTCCGGTGTCCTGGCCAACATTCATTCTTCAATCAACATCGTCAAAAAAAGATTTCATTCTCGAGATGTGGATGTTGCTACAAGGTGGTGGTGGGCTTCTCCTTGAATCACTGCAGTCCCTGCCGACAACCGAATGGCTGGCTAGGTCACTTCAGCAGGCAATTAACAGTCAACCATGCTGTTGTGGGATTGGAGTCACATATAATCCAGACTGGATAAAGATGGCAGGTTTCCTTCTTAAAAGGAGATTAGTGAAACTCAATGCAAGTTCTCAAAATGCCATAGTGGGTTTTGAACTCTCATTTGCTGATTATTTTGGCCAAACCTCTGGATTACTAGTTCAGTAACTACACCACCGTACCTAGTAGCTTTAACTAGACAATCATCTCATTGCTATTTGTGGAATCTTGCTTGTGTAATTTGTTTGCTATGTGTGTCTACATAACCACATTCCAAAAGTAATTCACATTGGCTATAAAGTGCTTTGGGACATTTTGAGGATGTGAAAGATGCTGTGTAATTCAATTTCTCTCTTTCATATTACTGAGTTGCTATTAATTTTATTTTACTGACTCTGAATTGTGAAAGATTTGAGAGGCAGTTCTCAACACACTCGTTTCCAGAAAAATAATGTTCAATGAGAGGGACAATGGTTGAAGATTCATAAAAGCCAGTTAAGTTTCAGTGGTTAAATGGAAAGATAGAAAAATTCTAGCAGTGTTGGGGGAGACTCAATCTTTCAGTTAAATAGTGCACAACTCCATATCTTTGCAATGCAATAGTGCATTAACGGTGGTGTCATCAAGTCATTTATGGCACAGGAGGCCGCCATTCGGCCCATCGGGCCCATGCCGGCTCTCCAGAGTTATGTAGCAAGTCCCACTCCCTGGCTCGATCCCCGTAGCCCTGCAAGTCTATTTCTCTCAAGTGGCCATCCAACATCCTCATGACGTCACTGATCGTCTCTGCTTCCACCACCCTTGCGGACAGCGAATTCCAGGTCATTACCACCCACTGCATAAAAAAGTGCAGCCTCATATTTCCCCTGCAAAGCTGCTGCCTCTGGAGGTACTGGTGAAAATCACTTCTCGGAGGCAACAGCACCACCATATCTACCTTACAATGATAGCACTAAAATCAAAACCTTCATTAGCAAAAATTCTGTAGGGCCATTATGTACTTTCAAAAAGTTGTTTTTTTTTTAAAAAAAGATTTCCCCTCCAATCTTCTGCCCGCTTCTCCTGAAGGTGCTGGCGCATTCCCAAATTTATCTCATCCAACTGGTTGGTCTTCACTTGCAAATCTACACCAAGGGTTTGGAAACTACTCAGTTGTAGGGCAGTCTCATGGCCATGCCTAATCTGATGTCCACACTAAGACACAGTTCTGGTAAAAGTTACTGCACAGCAATTACTAGCAAGATTTTCCCTTCCTAGCCCAGGGGCACAGGCCAATTGTAACATGCCTACTGTCACCTCAACTCAAACAATCGTCTTCCCTAATATCTCCTTAGGTCACTCAGTGTCAAATTTTGCTCGATAATATTCCTGCGAAGCACTTTTAGACGTTTTACTACATTAGAGGTGCTTATTTAAATTTGTGTTGCTGCTGTAAAAACAGAAACATGCTGGAAATGCTCAGAAGGCCAAGCAGCATCTGTGGAGCGAGAAACAGAATTAATGCTTCTGACAAAAAGATCATCGACCTGAAATGTTAACTCTATTTCTCTCTCCACAGATATGGCCTGACCTGCTGAGGTATTTCCAGCATTTTCTGTTTTTATGCCACCTCGGCTAAAGTCAGCTCTCTCAGCACAGATCAAACTGGGGCCTTCCAGTTTGTATAGCTGGGCCACACACACTCTTTACCAAGTAAGTCATTAGGGAATGCCAAACAATGATACCTTGTTACTTATTTTACTTAGGATTCTTTGCAATCATCTTGTTTTATAACGCGCATACAGCATAAAGTTTACTGATTTACATGATGTCTAGCAGGTCTGCACAGTAGAAATCTGTACTGTATGACTTTTACATGCAGTGCAGCAGCAATATGCCTCAGGCTATCTAGGGTGGTTAGCTGTAGAGTCTCTAACAATGCAATGCAACCGCTAGCAACTTGTCAGAAGATGTACAGATTTCTTGAATTGCCTACAATTTGATAAAAAAAAGAGGAATAGCACTTCTTGTGCAACACCAAGGCTGCCAATATCAATGTATATAGGCTGAATGAACTGGGAAGTGCACTCCCCACCTATTTGCAGCTGGACCTGGTTTCCAAAGTAGCATATGGCACAGAAACTGACACACTCAGCTCATTAATTGCATCTGGAACTCCACCTGCTGGCAAACACTTAATAGCCAGAGAAGGATCAGCTTGGGTGAAGGCACTCAAGAGGATCATGATAAGTTACCAGTTTTTACTTTCAATTTAATAAGTAGAAGAAACTCATGATGCATGTAGTACCTTCCATGCCCCATTAACACGGACATTTCATAACTGACACGCTGCAAATTTCCACATGCAGTTCAGTGTCTTAACTAATACTGAACTAAGTGAACTGGATCTTCACTCAAACCTGGACTTTCTCCCCCGAAAGGCAGTTGAGGCTAGGACAATTGCAAATTTCAAAACTAAGATTGATAGGTTTTTGTTCGGCAAATGTATTATGGGTTACGGAATCAAGACGGGTGGATGGGTTAAAGATTTAGATCAGCCAATGGCTAACTAAATGCTGGAACAGGCTCGAGGGGCTGAATGGCCTACTCATTTTACTATGTTCACATTTTCTGATCCAATAATACAACACCATGTCATTATCACAAGTGTCAACATCGGTCGAATTCGAGATAACTGTGTGTCATGATCTGTATGCCTGAGGCACTGCCTCACACTAATGAGGCCCTCCTTCGTGCAGGGGCACTTAATTTTCTTTTAGAAAGGTGGGGGGGTGTGAATTCATGTGTCACAATAAATGAATGAGCCATGCATGATTTATCTGCCTTTGGTCAGCCAGATTAATAATTAGAATTTTTAAAAATTCCAAACATTACAGGGTTTGAGCATTGGCAACTCCTTGTGCAGTGCTCCCATAAACCCTGATATATAAATTAGAACACTCATAGGTGCAACAAAAACAGCACCAATGTCTTACAAAATCTAGACTCCCCCATACCTTAAATGTGCAAAATAAGAAAAATGCCCAGGACTTTGCAGCAATATAATGACAGCTCATGAGAAGGATCTGGCCTGTGGTACTGCAGTATAGTGGATAAAGGGAGCATATATCAGCGAACGAGTCCCATTTCACTTGTGACCGTAATCCAATGTTCCCAGCAGAATGGTCACAGAGCTGTAATGTTAACACTGTTTCTCTCGCCACAGATGCTGTCAGTATTACCAGCATTTTCTGTTTTTACGATAAACTTCCATTGTCCAGCTGCAAAGGCAAGGGCTCTGCCCACTGGCCAAAAAGTTGGTGGTGAGCCCATCTCCGCCGGGCCTGGGGATTTCTCGCTCCCCAGGCCCTTAATTGGCAGTGAGCAGGACTTCCATCTCCTTGAGGCAGGAAGTCCTGCCTAATGGAGCTGCCGGTCAATTAGTAGACCATCAGCTCTTAGTCCCAGTAGCGCCAACAGGTGCGGTGGCCACTGCTGGGACTACACCCAGACATCACACGCAAGGTGAAGCGTGGACCTGGAAGACATGTAGGTTTTTAGGGCCTTGCCGGGACAATTGGCCAGGCCCTGGCGAGGCAAGTGGGGGTCGGATAGGTGGTTGGAGGGAGTGCTGTGCTTTGGGGCGTTTTACTTTGGGGGCAGCCCTCCGTGGGGCACAGGGTGCCCAATCAGGAGGCTCCCCACCCCCATCAGCCCGCAAGAAGGCCGCCTGGTTTTACCAGGCGGCGTTCTTGTGGTATTTGCTGTCCAGCAGCCAAGGTAAAATACCAAAGGCTGCGGGAAGAGGCCCTTAAGTGGCATTTAATTGGCCCATTAAGGGCCTTGATTGGCCTGGGGCAGGCGGGCCCTTTCTCACCGCCACCACCCTGCGTAAAACTGCAGCAGGGGCAGGAAGGGGGTCGGGAATGCCCCCCCCCTTGCCACACCCCCCACCATCAACCCACTCATTTGGGAGCCGTAAAATTCTGGTGTAGGACTTTTTTTTCCATTTTTATTTATGGACTTATTCACAAGTTACTTTTGATGGTCGCAGTGTTTTAAGCTTTGTGGGGCTGTAGAATTGAGAAAGACTGCTCTCTTATTGGTGAACTTAGATCAATGAAGGAGCAGCCTTGGCGAATCTTACAGGCTGTGAAGCTCACAACTCTGTAACCAACAGGTAAAGATAAGAGTAACTTCAGAAAACAGTAGCACAGGATGGTACAAGTGATGCAGGCATTGGTGGAACAGACCAAGCATAGTGGCAGCAGACAGTAATGAGGTTGAGTAAAACAGGTGACAGAGGACGGAGTAGGGGGTGGGGATGGAACAGACCAAACCTGGAAGCAGAGGACAACACTAGAGCAGACTAAAGTAGGTGCCAGAAGACAATGGATAGTAGTGGAGTAGACCAGACCAGACACGGGGGCGCATATGGATAGGATCACTGCATTGTTTTCCAGTTGGATGGCATGCTGACACACAGCTCACAGGGGAAGAATGATCACTTAGGCAAGGTATCATATCTGGCAGCATCCATGGCATCAAGCTTCAGAAGGGAAGAAATTGGCAAAATAAGACTCAAGCTGCATCTGTTACACAGGCTGTGCGGATAAACAAGTTGCATTAATGCATTCTCCACCCGCTTTCTTTAGCTTTCACTTCTCTTTCTTCCTTTACAGTCCACCTGACAGCAAAGCTTGCCTATGTACTGGGAGCATTGTGACTTCCTCACCATTAGGAAGCTGAATACATGCACAGGCAAGCCTGCACATAGTGCAGCAAATAATAGCATGCATACTAGGGTGAGCAACTGATCAGGGCTTGCATATCACAACCAGTCAAAAGGCTTCAAATTATGCAAATTAGTTTAAGCTTCACTGGACTGCTCAGGGGCACATAGTGAATGGTCCCTGATTAACCAACTCCCGCACAGTTCAAACAGACTCGGAAGAGATTACCTGTGCACCCAGAAAAGTCTTGCAAATTGGGTTGCGCTGCTTTTAAAAAGCCTGTACAAGTATTTTGGTTACCACACAATCACTATATTTTAGCAGCCTGCTCAAGTGACTCAAAGATTTTTTTTTAAAAGAAGGCAAAAATGTTGTTGCTTGCAGAACCACGATATTTGTTGGTGAGTGCACTCATGTAGCACTCGTACTGACAGCATTCTTCTGTTTATTGGACTGTGCCTCCATCCCTTCAATAGCTTCCGGGGCCTTAAATTTTGTTTGGTGCCAATTACTAGTTCAAAACACAGATCTCAACCAAGTGTACATCATAACCGGTAACAGCCTACAAGATTTGGAGTGTAATTCTTTTGATCTTCGATCTTAATTGTTCTGATACTGCAATGGCAACATAAAAGGAAACACCTAGGAAACTGGGTAATGCAGTGTATTGCACTCTTCTGGAACCTCTGTTCAAATCTAGTGTCATGCTCATGAGAAGTGCAGCAATGAAAATACAGAAACAAACTGAAGAGTCATAAACAATTCGAACAATTTTTTAAAAGACTGGTACATTTGCTGTCAACAAAATCGAGGATAGGTCATATGACCCATACCAACTCCTGCACTAAAATACACATCCACGCCCACTAGAACTAAAACAAAAGAACAGCTCATCACAGATGGATGGGAGCTATACACAAAATGAGCTAAAACAAAGGCACTCCCAGATGCTACTTCTCCAGCTACCCTTCACCAAAATAGTGTGTGAACAGCCCACTTATTATCAAAATGGGGCCATCAAAAGCAATTGTACCAGCTCATCAAGAACTGAAACCTAAAGTCACATGGGCTAAACTAACACTTATGAGTTCAACTTTCAAGGTAATTGTTTTGAAGAACAAAGGAGTCTTTCCAGTTCAGAACATCAGTCTGGTCTCTCCAGCCACATGGTCAACATCGAAAGCCATCTTACATTCCAGCACAAGGCTGGGAGAGAGAAAGAGAGAGAAAGAGAGAGACAGAGAGAGAGACAGAGAGAGAGACAGAGAGAGAGACAGAGAGAGAGACAGAGAGAGAGACAGAGAGAGAGACAGAGAGAGAGACAGAGAGAGAGTGCAGTTCCAACTAAAACATATGAACCCTGCTGAGACAAGTTGAAAGCCAACTGCAGCAGAGAAAAGAAAGTGCCTTTTAAACCACCCCTCCACCTGTGATAACTGAACTAAGAAATCAGCACTGTCTTCAAACTGGTGAAGCACCAGAAGTCTTCAGCAACTGAACTACATGACAACCAGCAAACTTACCTGCAACTTTAAAGCTTAACTTCAAAGAGGATCCCACAGGTTTTTCCTGAAAGCAGCAGACTTTTACCCCTTGAGCTCTTAATGCCTCTTACCTTTTTCATTCTACCTTTCTTTTCTTGAGTGAACGCGTGCGTGGGTGGTGTTGCAAACATTTCAGGTGATTATTGTTTAATAAGTATTTATTCTTCCATTTTAAACCAATGAGAAAACCTGTCACTGTGTGTATATTTGGCCAATAAAACAAAGGGGCTGAAATACGAATTGAAACAAAACGCCATCTGTGGTTAGTTGGGAGGTGAACAGGGAAAAGCAGCCACACCATCACCCACCTATCTATACATCAGCTTTTGAATGTTGCTTTTATCTGCTGGTTGTTATGGTCCTATATGAAATAAGTTTAGCATTATCAATAGAGTTGCTCGTGGGCATGGACTCACAGCACACAACTCCCTCCAATTTAGCAATAAATACTGAGGCTATAAGATAGTTAGCATTCTCATTTTTTTTCCAAATCACTCCATGGCCTCACCCCTCCCTAACTCTGTATCCTCCTCTAGCTCTACAAACCTCCAAGATTTTTTTTATTTGTTCATGGGATATGGGTGTCGCTGGCTAGGCCAGCATTTATTGCCTATCCCTAACTGCACTTACAAAGGTGGTAGTGAGCTGCCTTCTTGAACCACTGCAGTCCTCGGGATGTAGGTACACCCACAGTGGTGTTAGGAAGGGAATTCCAGGATTTTGACCCAGCGACAGTGAAAGAACAATGACACAGTTCCAAGTCAGGATGGTGTGCGGCTTGGAGGGGAACTTGCAGGTGGTGACATTCCCATGCATCTGCTGCCCTCGTCTTTCTAGGTGGTAGAGGTGGTGGGTTTGGAAGGTGCTGTCGAAGGAGACGTGGTGAGTTGCTGCAGTGCATCTTGTAGATGGTACACACTGCTGCCACTGTGCATGGTGGTAAAGGGAGTAAATGTTGAAGGCAGTGGATGGGGTGCCGATCAAGCAGACTGCTTTGTTCAGGATGGTGTCGAGCTTCTTGAATGATGTTGGAGCCGCACCTGTCCAGGTAAGTCGACAGTATCTTGACTTGTGCCTTGTAGATGGCAGACAGGCATTGGGGAGTCAGGAGGTGAGTAACTCGCCTCAGAATTCCCAGTCTCTGACCTGCTCTTGTAGCCACAGTATTTATGTGGCTGGTCCAGTTCAGTTTCTGGTCAATGGTAACCCCCAGGATGTTGATAATGGTAATGCCATTGAACATCAAGGGGAGATGGTTAGATTCTCTCTTGTTTGAGATAGTCATTGCCTGGCACTTGTGTGGCACGAATGTTACTTGTCACTTATCAGCCCAAGCCTGGATGTTGTCCAGGTCTTACTACATATGGACATGGGCTGCTTCAGTATCTGAGGAGTCGCAAATGGTGCTGAACATTGTGCAATCAGCAGCAAACATCCCCACTTCTGACCTTTTGATGGAGGGAAGGTCATTGATGAAGCAGCTGAAGATGGTTGGGCCGAGGACACTACTCTGAGGAACTCCTGCAGTGATGTCCTGGGACTGAGATGATTGACCTCCAACAACCACAACCATCTTCCTTTGTGCTAGGTATGACTCGAACCAGCGGAGTTTTCCCCGATTCCAACTGACTCCAGTTTTGCTAGGGCTCCTTGATGCCATACTCGGTCAAATGCTGCCTTGATGTCAAGGGCAGTCACTCTCACCTCACCTCGAGTTCAGCTCTTTTGTCCATGTTTGAACCAAGGCTGTAATGAGGTCAGGAGCTGAGTGGCCCTGGCGGAACCCACACTGAGCGTCACTGAGCAGGTTATTGCTAAGCAAGTGCTGCCTGATAGCACTGTCGACAGCCCCTTCCATGTCTTTGCTGATGACTGAGAGTGGAATGATAGGGCGGTATATGGCTGGGTTGGATTTATCTTACTTTTTTGTGTTCAGGACATACCCGGGCAACTTTCCACAGTGCCGGATAGATGCTAGTGTTGTAGCTCTACTAGAACAGCTTAGCTAGGGGGCACAGCTAGTTCTAAAGCACAAATCTAGAGTACTATTGCCAGAATGTTGTCAGGGCCCAGAGCCTTTGCAGTGTCCAATGCTTTCAGCCATTTCTTATTATCTCATGGAGTGAATCGGATTGGCTGAAGACTGGCCTCTGTAATGCTGGGGACCTCAGGAGGAGGCCAAGATGGATCATCCACTCGGCACTTCTGGCTGAAGATGGATGCAAATGCTTCAGCCTTATCTTTTGTACTGATGTGCTGGGCTCCCCCATCATTGAGGATGGGGATGTTTGTGGCGATCCTCCTCCTGTTAGTTGTTTAATTTTTTTAAATATTTAAAATACCTGCACTCTTTCAATTCTGCCATCTTGCACATCCCCGATTTTAATCACTCCACCGCTGGCGGCTGTGCTTTCAGCTGCTGATGCCCTAAACTCTAGAATTTCCTCCCTAAACCTCTCCACCTCTCTCCCTTTATGGCGCTCCTTAAATCCATCTCTCACAGCAAGCTTTTGGTCATCTGCCCTAATAGTCCCTTATGTGGCTCAGCGTCAAATTTTGTTTGATAATGTTCCTGAGAAGTGCCTTGGGACATATTACTAAAGTTAAAGGCACTATATAAATGCAAGTGGTTGTTGGAAAATGAAAAAATGTTACACTGTTGCAGCAAGGAATCGTCATCCGAGGCTGAGGCACATTGTTGGGATGGATTGGAAGGAGCTTTACTCAGCATCTAACAATGCTATATCTAACCGTAGAGTGCTTCATGTAGTCACTGGATAAAAAAAATGTGAACTGTTTGTGGGAACAGAATTTGAGAGAACAGAATAATATGGGGACATTTAAGGTGAAATAATTAATCAATCATGTACTACTAATAAACTAACTTCGGAGCTGCAGGGAGGGACAGCTTATCAGAAATTACTTCATAGCTTCAGGGCTGCACAGACAGCTTATCAGTAGGAGTAGACTAACAAGAGAAAACTAACAGGACAGTTGTAAGCTGCTTCATAGTAGCCTATTGTATAGCAATCAGCCTAACATTCCAAGAAGAAAGGGGGGATGAGAAACTGCTAGAGGGGAAGGTGACAAGGCAGTACCCCAATCAGGCCATGACACCAAGAAACTGCAGAGTTTGTAAACCAATTGGGAACATAAAGGGGGTGTCACTGATTTGTATGAAGAACTAGAAGAAAGGCTTGATTTCCCTGCTCAGGCAGGAGAGGGCAGGAGGAGACAAGGGAGCGGGCAGGAGGACACAAGGGAGAGGGCAGGAGGAGACAAGGGAGAGGGCAGGAGGAGAGGAGAGAAGAGCCCAGATATTGTTGTTGTTTGCTTTGCTGATGATGATGTAACCAAGAAGGACTGCAATAAAGTTTCTTAAAGCTACAGTCGGACTTCGTCTCTCTTTGTGTAACTAATGGGATCCAACACTGTTCAACATCCCTCAACCTTGGTAAGCATAAAATTTATTTAAAAAGTGCAAAATCCTTGCTTTCGGTCATTTAAACTGAGATGAGTTTGTTGCCATTGTGAAGAGGCAGCAAATTCAACAGCTCTATAATAGGCACAAACTCAATACAGATCAGCTCTTTACATAATAAAGCTACCACTATCTTTAGCTCCTTCAGCTGCAGTGTTACAATGCACACAAGGCAATGACATTACCTACTTGTAAAGGCCAACAAAGCGATTTTTTTCAAACTTGCTGGCCTATATGGATGCCCTTTCCCGCATCTCAAGAAAAACAGACATTTCCAACAGCCCACTCAAAATCAGAATCATGGTAACCTTTCATATGAAAGGGACTAAATGTTCTAGATTCAACCTGAACATAACACTTAGCAAATAGAACAGAATACCTGAACTTCTATTAAATACAAAGCAAAGTGACAAGAGCAGTGAATTAAAGCTTTCAACCAAAATATTTTGAAGACAATTTTGTCTAATAATCCTCTATGTGGGTAAAGAGAGATTATCTTTAAAAGAACTTTGTATCTGATGAACACAGGTTAAATGGGTGATGCAGATCAGCAACAATACTGCAACACAAACCACACCTTCAGAAGAGCACCATCTGCTGCATCTAGGGGCTCTGCACCCTTTGTATCCACATGAATGTTAACGAAAGCACTTAATAGGGATTTGTTCCCAAGTAGATCAGCACAAACATTAAATGTAGAGCAATGATAATGCAGGATTTAGTATCTAAAAATATCATTCACCTGTTAAGTTATGAAATATGATGTTCTTTAGAAATCTAAGCCACTCAGTACACTTGAACTCGAAAGCAACTCAAGAGTTTGGAAGTCCATCGGTTACTAAATGAATATATAGGATTTACTCCTACACCCTGTGCATGACCACCACCTCACCTAATGGTCCCCTCTCTCCGCTCACAGCTTTTAACCTGGTTAGTAGCTTTACTACGACCTATCTTAGGTGATCAGAAGAAACCAGAACTTGGTTGAAGAAAAAAATGCTGCACAACTACGCGGTGTACACATCAATGTTTGCACATGCTTAGTGATTTCTTCCTTAAAATTTCAGCTGGTCTCTGTACATCTGTCAAGGAGAGATGGACTAAATATTATTGTGCACTGATGCAACCTGGAAGTAGGTGCACTGATTGACAAATCCCAAATTGGGCTTCAGGGACAAAAGAAACACAATCAAAGATGTTTACTGAATTTCTGGTCGACGTCAGCTCAGTATTTCACAGGGATCTGCACCCAATCTAAAATGTCAGGTCCTCTCTAGGGCATACCGTTTTGTTCCAAATAATGATCAACAGGTAGGAGTTTGTTTCCTTTTTCCCTTGCAAATTTCCCCTGGCAAAGGCATCAACTCTTTGCTGAATTATGGTTTCCTGGCTGGCAGTATCCCGCCAGCAAATCAGGTGTGAGTAGTAAGTTGGCAGGATGTGCTGGCAGGCTATTTGACTGTGAAGGGCACTGTGATCCTGTCCTCATTCAAGACTCATACAGATGCACACGCTGTTAAATGGTTTCCTGTTAAATTATACCTCTCTAAACCAGGGAAGATGACGTCAATTGAAGCACCCCCTACTGCTGCCCCCACTGAGTTCAGCTATCTCAGCATACCATGGATTTGACCTACAACCTTTCTAGTCTGTATGGTTCAGCAACTCAGAATTTACAGCATAAAAGGAAGTCATTTGGTCCATCATACCTGTGCAAATGTAACTATTCAACTGAAGCTGTCTACTCAAATTTCACTTTTTTGTATCCTTTTAGATTATATCCATTTCAAATATTCGCTCTAAATTATGATATCTCTGCCTCAATAGTGATCTGTGCTAAAGCATTTCATGTTCTAACAGGCTTATGTGGAAAGAGTTTCTAACTTCACCTTTTATTCTTCTACTGATAAACTAGAGTCTATGCCTCCTTGCTCCCCACTCACCAACTACTAGAAAAGTAAAATCTAACTTTCTTAAAACATTTCATAGTTTTGAAAATCTGAGATCCTTCATTGGTACTGTGTCTTGACCAACATATTGTATAAATTCAGCAAAACTTCCTTGCTTTTATACTCAATGGCCTGATGCATATAACCCTTAATTCCATTGTTTCCTTTTTAATACTTTTTCTCTCTGCCTGCTATCTTTACAGATTTGTGTATCTGCACGCACAGACCTCTCACTGGATAAGCTTGTTAGGCTCAGACATAACATTGCAGAAATTTTAAAAAGCTTGGAATGCTAATACTGGAAACGGTTTGCATCAGAATTACTTCTATTACTGTATTCTTCTCCTTTAATGTTTCTTCACTGTTGACTTGCATATGTTTGTAGAAATAATGAATGAGACATAAATCAAACGTTACTGAGCCCAGCCCCAGCAATGTAAACAAACTTGATTAACATTTCTTGATATAGCTAATAACCCGGGGCAAGGGGGTGGGGATTACCAATATTCTAGGATAACTAGTCTCTTACTAAATATTTCTGCAGTTCTAATCAAATGAAGTTCACTGAGGTTCATCCAAAGGTGGATTTGGTTGCTGATCAATTGTTAAGTCTACCTACCGTAGGTATGGTATTCCTCATTCTTTGAGAGAAGTTCAATCTTCATCTACAAACAGAATCGTCATCAAACACAGGGGGTGGAATCACTAAGGTACTGTCCTTTAAGAAATTTGTATCCTTGAGCAGCCAGTTTGGTCAGGTATCTTTTCCCTCTGATCTATAAAGCAACAATCATTCTGGCTATATCCTTGATAGTTTGGACTGCAGAAGTCAACAGAGACCTTGAATAGCAATGTAAGCAATGTAAAAGTGTTATTATACCAAAGGTACTAGTATCAGACCTGGCACATACCTACCCAAATTTGCAAGGCATCTTGAGAATATAACTTTCTGCTCCAATTACCTGTTCATTTTTAATTTTTCAGGAGGAATAAATATCCTGCACTGGGGACTTTATACATCTAGTCTGTACATGGAAAATAACACTGGGGAGTCTGCTACAGACCATGTAAACAAGGGCTCCTCATTAACTATGGGAACCCTGTTAAATCTGTCTGGTTGGAAGCAACTGTAGCATATCATAAAGGAGGAGGAAGCTATTGTTTTGAGAATGTCTGCCCTGAGGATAGCTCCACTGCTTCCAGAAAGGAGTCTTACTAAGCTCTTCATTTTGAAGATTTATGATAAGCTAATTGTTGAAAGCGAAACACGCAAGAAATAAAAATTCAAGCAGAAAGGCACTGAGTAAAAGCTCTGGGTGTCAAGTCACATTCTATTTTTTTCCCTTTCTGGTTAGCTGGGTGTGTGATACACATGCAACTCATTATCACATTGGAAAGTTCCCAAACCAAACTGTTAAGAATTCCAAGTCACTAGTTTCCATTTGCCCAATATGGAGTGCACAAGCTCTCGAAGCCTGGAGAGCTTCTCTGTACAACTGAAGTCTCAGGTTTGAATACGCATGTGCACTGACAATATTCAGCTCTACCTCTCCATCCACCTCTCCCCACCCCACCATACTGCCTCTGAGCTGTCAATAGGAACAGAAGCAGGCCATTCAGTCTCTCAAGTCTGTTCTACCATTCAAGTAGATCATGGCTGATCAGGATCTCAATTCAATTCACCCTTGGTTCCCAGTGCTGATCCATCCCATTGCCTTGGTTCCATATCCCTTAATACTCTTAGCTAACAACATATCAAACTCAGTTTTGAAATTTTCAATTGACCGAGCAGGGCTTTTTTTGGGGGTGGGGGTGGGGGGGAGGAAGACTTCCAGATTTCCACTATCCCTGAACAGTCAAGCCCTTATTTTAAGGTTATGCACCTTGTTCAGACTCCCCCTCCAGAGAAAATAATTTCCATCAACCCTATCAACTCCTAACAATTAAATCACCCCTTAATCTTCTATACTCAAACTCCTTGTCTGACATCCAGTCTTGACTTTTCCCCCCAATTTCCTCCAGCTAAATGAGAACACTGAAACTGTCTTCAAACCCTCCAACAAACTCTGGGCCTTTCCACTGATTTAATCCTTCTCCCTGGCCATTGTCTCAGGTTGAATCCAATTGTTCATAACCTCTGCACCCTATGGACCCAAACTAAGTTTCTGACTCCATATTCTCTCCATCACCTCCATAACTTAGTGCACTTCCACTTCTACTTGGCACAGCTGCTGCTGAAATCCTCGTCAAAGCCTTTGTCACCTCCAGACTCAACTATTCAAAAACTCCCCTAGTCAGACTCGCATCCTCCTCCCTACATTAACCTCTACTGCCCATATCATCAGCACCAAGTGCTTCTCAACCATCACTCATGTCCTTGCTGAATTACACTGGTTGCTAGCCCCACAGTATCTTCAATTTAAAATACTCATCCTTGTGTTTAACCACCTTTATCATGAAGTTTTTGGTCATCCTCCTAACAGCTCATTCTTTGGCTCAGCAGCCATTTATGATTATGCCTTTGTGAAATTCTTTTGGATGACTTTCTACATTAAAGTAGTGATATAAATGCAAGATGTTGTTTCCTCTGCATGTCCAAGTAGAATCACTGTAACTGCTGGGGCCTGGGCTTGCATGGTTTTCTGCAACCAAATGGGAAAAATGTTAGCACCTAATGCCTGGTCCATCCCTTGGAGGTCCATCCCTTAGAGCCCCATTATCAAAGCCCTGTTTCCATGGTCACTTGTCAATAGGACACTGGAAGACTGTAGACCTGCTTGGTTTCATATAGAATTAAGCTTGCCTCAAAGATTAGCTGATTCTAATGTCCCATCCAAAGGTATGGCAATTTAAAACCACCTCAGCCCAGAAGGTGCGCTCCAGGGGCATGAATTAAAACACATTGCTGCACTGCCATCTTCGTCCTGACTACTGCAGGAATATAAAACACATCATGTCAAACATGTCTCTGTAACCTGAGCAAGGTAGCAAAATAACCTACCTCATATGAGTACATATTCACACATCATATCTCCAGATAAAGTCACCCAGCACCACAAGCCTCTTGGCTTCCACGTCAACCATCTGATTGGCATTAGCAGGCACCAGGATCTAGCCTGGACAGCTTGCAATGTCCCAACCATACTGATGTTGGAAGTCTAGACTGCATACCAGTAACCACATCACTAACTGACTACATCGAGCTTCTGGTGTAAGTATGCGAAAGGGATACACCCAATGTGGCAAGTTTAAACCCTGGATGCAGATCTTGCATAATGTGCAGCAATAGTGACAAATGGAAATTGGTGGCCACCCAGAACCCTGTACAAACTACACAGATAATTTGTGGCACACTGAAGAATTTAAACTTCATTTTGAAGAGCTAATTGAGGATCACAGAATCAGAACAGGATGGAATTCCACACACCACTACCCAACCCCGCCCCGAACACATTGCTTAGCAGATAAGAAAAATTTGAGGTTAAAGTCCTTGTTGTTATCCTGTTTGTGCATGCAGGCAAAAGGACTTTGACTTCCAATGACAGAATAGTTGCAATGTGTGGCCTTCCTAAAAGATACTCCAAAATTTAGGAAATCGCAATTCAAAATGCAAGAGCATAGTCCAGTACATTACATAATGCACTAATGCAGTGTATCTCTTTTGAAGAATTGGAATTGATGGAGCACCATGTCTTGAACTATGAATGAGGTTTGCTCTGCTGTGCCATACCTAGAATGCCCTGTTGGTGTTTCTCATAAGATCAGTTACCCAAGTGCTGAAGAAAGCCTTATAAATGAAAAGCAGCAAGGCTACATGTAGAATCATCATGGCACAGAAGGAGGCCATTCAGCCCATCGAGTCCATACCGGCTCTCTGTACAGCAATCCAATCAGTCCCATTCCCCCACTCTATCCCCGTAACCCTGCAAGTTTATTTCCCTCAAGTGCCCATCCAACTTTATTTTGAAATTATTCATCCTCTCCCACCATCAAAGAACAGCAAAGAAACTTACCCAGGATAGCAGATATTAACACCTAAATACTGGAGATCCACCTAAGCTTGCTTAATGAGTTCCTTCACTTGTGCAAAAAATTGATTTGCAAAAGGAAGAAGCAGCTTTCCATGCCATTCGCTAATTATTGGCTTATCTGTAGTGAGAGAACCATGGGTAGTGTGCTTGGTAGCATCAGAATGCCAAAGCAAGAGGTATGCAATTCATATCCTGAGTGCTGAGTTTTCATAACTTCACTGAATTTATTTTTAAAAATTTGTTATAAATGCAAAGTGCAGGATTTGAAGCAGGTTTTAGGAGCCCTACGGTCCATGATGGCTGGATCTGACTAACCTTATACCAAAGATTCCTGATAGAAACCTACATGGAGGAAAGTTTGCTTGGTTTCTGTTTGCCAGTGTTCTGTCACCATCCTGGACAGGAGTTTCTGGGATATTTTGGCTTTCAAAACTGTGTTTACCTTAAATTTAGGTACAGACTGCTGTAAGATTTTGCTTACACCTAAAGGTTAACATAAAGACCTGAAACGTTAACTCAATTTCTCTCTCCACAGATCCTACCAGACCTGCTGAGTATTTTTAGCATTTTCTGTTTTTATTTAACATATTGCTTTCTTCTCTTTTGAATCAGAGATAGGCAGAAGAATCTATATCTGAATTATCCAAGACATGGGTTCCTGTGCGCTTGCTATTCTACATTTCCTGAATGGATTGCTTTATGATATTGTCCCAAATGTTTTCATTGTGATGTCAAAAGCTACAACTGAACAGTCAAAAGGTCCTTTGGTAAGGGCATTTTTTAAAGTTCTGTATCTCTAATTGTCTGCCATCTTTTGAAGGTGCCAACTCCTATTTGGGTTCAATTCCCTGGATGCCAACATTTCTCTAGTACCTGATACAAATGGCCAAGCATACTGGTCCATGGGAGATATCATATCTTAAGCTCAATGTTTGTGTTTATTTGCTCATGGGAAGTAGGCATTGCTGGCTAGACTAGCATTTATTGCCCATCCCTAATTGCCCACTGAAGGCATTTAAGAGTCAACCACATTGCTGTGGGTCTGGAGTCACATGTAGGCCCGACCAGGTAAGGACAATAGGTTTCCTTCCCTAAAGGACATTAATGAACCAGATGGGTTTTTACAACAGTCGACAATGGTTTCATGGTCACCATTAGACTAGCTTTTCTAAAATGGATTCAAATTTCACCACCTGCTGTGGTGGGATTTGAACCCATCGCCCAGAGTATTCGCCTAGGCATCTGAATTGGTCCAGTGACATTACCACTACGCCACCACAGTCCACTCAATGTAGTCCACACAATATCCACAAATGTGAATTTTTCCAGCCAGCAGATGGCAGGGCCCAGGGATTGTAAGAGGACATCTAGTGGTACCAATCCGAGATGAGCTAACTTCACACAGACTACAGATTAAAACTGGGATCATCTTTCTTTGTATGGTTCAGTTCTATTCTAGGAAGCAAATGCACCAACTGAGCCTTCAGGAAACCTAACAGTACCAGTTAGATTCAATCATTCTTGCTGAAGTACCTGTAGTAAGAAGACTAGTATCTGAAAAAGTGATCTACAGCTATGCTCAATGCTAATGGCAATGAGTGCAAATCATAACAGCTTCCAGTACTTGATTTTGGGGGAGGGATGCTGGCAGTGGAGGATTTAGAAGACTATTGAAGTTAGTTCAGCAGATCAATTCTACTGGTTTAACAAGAGAATTCTGGACGTACCCTCTCTTGGTTAACAGGATAACAGAATTGGTTCCCGGTTATGAAAATGCAATCAATGAGCCTTTAACAATATTATGAGGCATACAGCAGAAATTCACATCATTCTTAAATATATGCACAACATATGTTTTGAATAACTATCCGGGTTAGAGAGAGACACAACAGGAGGAAGAGGAAGAAGCACCAAATTTTGATGCAAAGCAAAACTAAGTTACTCTGCTACGTTAACAAATTTATACTTTCTATTTATTTCACAAAGAATAAAGATCCTTCAAAGCTATATTTGAATGTTTTGACTGATGTTTATTGCTCTTTATTTCTTAAATAAGGGCAAAGTAACCAGAAGTTGGTACAATAAACAAATAGGCTCAAGTTAAACTGAATTTCATAAATTTAGTACGTGTAAAATGTGTCCTTTTAAGGAAAGGCTTCAAATTGGTTTGGGACCAACAATTCCAATAAGCATGCTGACAACAGTGGCAACTCAGCACCAAATCCAATTTTAACTCAGGTACTATCCCATGTTTGTACAAAATATACACATCATAATGTAATTTGCTTATCTTTCAGGTTCTACAAAAATGTTTATATGAAAAGATTATGCACGGCTGGTAAATGCATAATCAGCAAGCATCATGATTTTTGGCTTCCCTACCTGATGGCTGGGTCCCACACGGATTTCTCCCTGGGTGCTATTCAGCCTCCTGCAAGAGACAATTATTAGATGTAAAACAGAAGCAACAGTAATACAGAGAAAAAAGTACCTTATTTATATAAGAATGCCTCATCTCATCTTTAGTATATCCCAAAGTGCTTCCCTTATAGTTTGCACAAGGCCAGCATCCCACAAACAGCAGTGAGATAAACAGCCAGTTAATTTATTTTTGTTGTTGTTGATTGCAGGAGGATTGTTGGCCAGGACATCAGGAGAACTCTCCTACTCTTCGAATTGTGCCATGCAAACTGCAAAATTCTGTGACAAAATCTCAATCACTGTTCATGTTAATGCATAAGTGAGTCTCCAAAATGGAACATAATAGGAGCAGGAGGAGGCTATTCAGCCCTTCAAGAGACTAAGCATTGGTTTAAAGTCTTATCTGTAACCTGGCACATCTGATAATGCAGTATTCCCTCAGCATCAGCTTATATCATGTGTTCAAGTGACTATGCAGGGCTCGAAAACCTTCTGGATCAGAAACAATTGTCAACTGAGCCAAGCTGACATTTACAATTGTTGGCAAAAATCTGAATTCTTAAAGTACTATTTGTATACTTCATATTTATCTTCTTAGGAATACCTCCAGGAGATACCTCTTTGGAGCCTGATAAATGTGGTTGCAGTTACATGTTGAGATCTTGGTCAATACACCAAAAGAATCCATCCATACATCAAATAGGATCTTGAGTATCTAGTTGAACAGGAAGTTATATGGGTAAATGTAGCACAGTGTTATGTTACTGGACTAGTAGACCAGAGGCTCGGATTAATGACCCGGAGATATGAGTTCAAAACCCACCATGACAGCTGGGGAATTTAAATTCAGTTTAATTCAATAAAAAATCTGGAATAAAAAGATAGCATCAGTAATGGTGAGCATAAAACTACTGGATTGTCGTAAAACCCCTTTGGTTCACTAACATACTTTAGGGAAGGAACTCTGCCATCCTTACCCGGTCTGGCCTATATGCGACTCCAGACCCACAAATCTAAACTGAAATGGTTTAGCAAGCCGCTCAATTAAGGGCGCCCACACCCTGTGAATGAATAAAAAAAAAATACTCAGCTTAACGTCTTATCTGTAAATTTTCTCATGCAGGCCATCTGTCAAATGCCAACAGCAAATTCCATCATTCAGCTGAGCTTCAGTGCAGAAGATTTTATGATTTTTTAAAAAATTCTTTCATGCGACGTGGGCATCGCTGGCAAGTCCAGCATTTCTTACACATTCCTAATTGCCCTTGAGAACAGTGGTGAGCTGCCTTCTTGAACTACTGTAGTCCATCTGGTGGGCACACCCACAGTGCTGTTAGGGAGTTCCAGGATTTTGATCCGGCAACAGTGAAGGAACGGTGATATACTTCCAAGTCAGGATGGTGTGTGACTTGGAGGGGAACTTGCAGATGGTGATGTTCCCATGCATCTGCCGTCCTTGTCCTCCTAGGTGGAAAAAGTCGTGGGTTTGGCAGGTGGTGTCGAAGGAGTCATGATGAGTTGCTGCAGTGCATCTTGTAGATGGTACACACTGCTGCCACTGTAGATCGGTAATGGAGGGAATGAATGTTTAAGGTGTTGAATGGGGTGCCAATCAAGCGGGCTGCTTTGTCCTGGATAGTGTCGAGCTTCCTGAGTGTTGTTGGAGCCACACTCATCCAGGCAAGTGGAGAGTATTCCATCACATTCCTGACTTCTGCCTTGCAAATGGTGGACAGGCTTTGGGGAGTTAGGAGATGCTTTCTTCTTTCTTTGCCCTCCTTATCTCGAGAGACAATGGGTAAGCGCCTGGAGGTGGTCAGTGGCATGTGGAGCAGCGCCTGGAGTGGCTATAAAGGCCAATTCTAGAGTGACAGGCTCTTCCACAGGTGCTGCAGAAAAATATGTTTGTTGGGGCTGTTACACAGTTGGCTCTCCCCTTGCGCTTTTGTCTTTTTTCCTGCCAACTGCTAAGTCTCTTCGACTCGCCACACTTTAGCCCCGCCTTTATGGCTGCCCGCCAGCTCTGGCGAACGCTGGCAACTGACTCCCACGACTTGTGATCAATGTCACAGGACTTCATGTCGCGTTTGCAGACGTCTTTAAAGCGGAGACTTGGACGGCCGATGGGTCTGATACCAGTGGCGAGCTCGCTGTACAATGTGTCTTTGGGGATCCTGCCATCTTCCATGCGGCTCACATGGCCAAGCCATCTCAAGCGCCGCTGACTCAGTAGTGTGTATAAGCTGGGGATGTTGGCCACCTCGAGGACTTCTGTGTTGGGGATACCGTCCTGCCACCTGATGCCAAGTATCCTCCGGAGGCAGCGGAGATGGAATGAATTGAGACGTCGCTCTTGGCTGACATACGTTGGCCAGGCCTCGCTGTCATAGAGCAAGGTACTGAGGACACACTTGGACTTTTGTGTTCCGTGTCAGTGCGCTATTTTCCCACACTCTCTTGGCCAGTCTGGACATAGCAGTGGAAGCCTTTCCCATGCGCTTGTTGATTTCTGCATCGAGAGACAGGTTACTGGTGATAGTTGAGCCTAGGTAGGTGAACTCTTGAACCACTTCCAGAGCGTGGTCGCCAATATCGATGGATGGAGCATTTCTGACGTCCTGCCCCATTACGTTCGTTTTCTTGAGGCTGATGGTTAGGCCAAATTCGTTGCAGGCAGCCGCAAACCTGTCGATGAGACTCTTCAGGCACTCTTCAGTGTGAGATGTTAAAGCAGCATCGTCAGCAAAGAGGAGTTTCCTGATGAGGACTTTCCGTACTTTGGACTTCGCTCTTAGACGGGCAAGGTTGAACAACCTGCCCCCTGATCTTGTGTGGAGGAAAATTCCTTCTTCAGAAGACCTGAACACATGTGAAGGCAGCAGGGAGAAGAAAATCCCAGAAAGTGTGGGTGCGAGAACATAGCCCTGTTTCACGCCACTCAGGATAGGAAAGGGGTGTACTCACCACAGAATTCCCAGTCTCTGACCTGCTCTTGTAGCCACAGTATTTATGTGGCTGCTCCAGTTCAGTTCATGGTCAATGGTAACCTGCAGGATATTGATAGTGGGGGATTCAGCAATGGTAATGCCATTGAATGTCAAGGGGAGATGGCTGGATTCTCTCTTATTGGAGATCATTATTGCCTGACACTTGTGTGGCACAAATGTTACTTGCCACTTATCATTCCAAGCTGATAATTGTCCAGGTCTTGCTACATGGGGGGCAGACTGCTTCAGTATGAGAAGATGTGAATGGTGCTGAACACTGTGCAATTATCCGTGAACATCCCCATCTGTGACCTTATGTTGGATGGAAGATCATTGATGAAACAGCTGAAGATGGTTGGGCCAAGGACACAACCCTGAACAACTCCTGCAGCAATGTCCTAGGGCTGAGATGATTGGCATCCTACATGCAGGAGTAAATTTTGCTCCCGATATCTTTATATACTAGCAATTGTGCTATTAAAGTGCTCTAAGTAAGTCCAATTATATGTTGCGTTATCATGGTAGGGGTATTTGACTCAAGGGGAGAGCCAACTGTGTAATAGCCCCAACAAACAAATTTCTCTGCAGCACCTGTGGAAGAGCCTGTCACTCTAGAATTGGCCTTTATAGCCACTCCAGGCGCTGCTTCACAAACCACTGACCACCTCCAGGCGCTTACCCATTGTCTCTCGAGATAAGGAGGCCAAAGAAGGGATTTGACTCATGTAAACAATCCTTAATGTATTCGTTTTTGCAGGTGGAAAAATATTCTTTTAGGCCACACAGTGTAATTATTATTCAGTAAACAGTAACTCTGATTAATCAATGGATTAGTCAGAAAATGTTGCGGATCAGCCATAAATGCAGAACAGGCTTGAGGGGCTAAATGACCTCTTCCAGTTCCTACTGGAATGTGCTCGTCAGTTTCAGGTTGCCACTTAAATGTGCAGGACAGAAGCATCCAGCAGCTTAAGATCATTTTGCATCTGTAATTGGGTATGACCTCGAGATTATGATTTACTATGTTTGCTTATACTTCCTTCCTCTTAGTTACTTCATCTTTTACACCTTTTGACTCATTTCCCCATTCCATTTGGTTTTTAGTTACAATATACTTAAAACATTCTTTCTTTGGATCACTATTCGCATTACAATTAATGTGGCAAAAACCTAATGCATCCACTTTGAAATCTTTATATGGGCAATCCTCTGGCCAAGAGTTAGCTGACCTGTCTCTAGCCCTCCAACCAAGGCCACGATGGGCAATAATTTACCCTCCCCCAAGAATGGGACTTGGGCTCCGCTCAGCACTGCCCCATAGCAGTGCAGATCAAAACAAGAATCCTCAGCTGACTTGCAAGGCAAGATGGCCCAGACCAGAGATCAAAAAATGCACAACTGGAGGAAGGTGCCCAGTTACTCTTCCTCTGAGATAGAGGTGCCTTGTTTCCAAAGTGCTTCATCCAGCATCCACTGCAGAAGTGATGAAGCTTATTTGTATAAACCTGATCACTGGGACTTGTAACCTTTCAGTTGAGAGCACAGTGATTGCCTACTCAAAGCACCTTTCACAAATTTAAATTAAATATATATAAATTTTAATCGTTAAGGAAGAGGGCAATTCCAAAATGGTGAATCATCCATTATAAATCAGTAACCCCCGCCCTGCATTTTGAAATAAAAATATGCTTTGATTCAACATAGTCTACTTAGGAGTTCTTTTAGAACATTATATGCTGGCCCAGTTTACAGAAACTACACCAATTAAAGTATCTGAAAATGATTAATTCAAATCAGGTAAGTTAAATTCACAAAATATTGAATCTTATTTAACAGGAGCAATATCAGAGTAATGAAGCAGAAAAGCTGTACAAACATGTTTTGTTAGACTTTCCTTCCCTGTGCCAAAAACACTGATTGAAGTCAAAGGTTGTGAATCAAACTATTTATTGGGTAGGCAGACCCAGAAAATAAAAGGGATATTAACATTAACTCGCTCATGACACTCTGCAATGCTATTATAATGTCGCCATCTGGGGTTCCTCATATCTCCTTGTGTGGCTCAGTGCCAAATTTTGTTTGATAACTCTCCCGTGAAGCGCCTTGGGACGTTTTGCCACATTAACGGCACTAAATAAATGCAACTTGTTCTTGTTGCTCTCTCCGCAAAGTTAACAAATCAAGTTGTTTTTAGTAACTAAAGAGTTAAAACTGAACATATGCATATATTCCTTAACCTCACTATATAACTTCATGAGCCGCATGACTTTTTTTTAAAACAAAAAGAGAAGCTGGAATGTCTCTGAATGTTAAAAAGCAGCAGGAAACTGGGCACAAAAGTGGTTGATGCAACAAAGATGGTAACTATAGCAACACCAATTTAATTTTTTTTGGGTCCACAGCTGCAACGGATTAAAGAAAATGACAAGATGTTCGCATTGAAACTGCACCGTTGCTATAGTTACACTGTAGATTTCATGTTACAACAAGCCCAGAATTTCTAAGTCTGTGCTTGCGGACTAATGCTTAGCTAGTATGACTGCATTAAATTTTATATGTATGTAGGGTTGGTCCTTTGCTGCCTTCATATGATTTGGAATAGCGCATCTGATTATTTTTCTACACAGAAGTTTCCATTTATATGCATGGAAGCAGATCCAAAATCTTTGAGTTTCTGTATTAGCCTTTACTAAAAATAAACTAGGGACAGAATGTTCGTTTCTTTAAAAAGAAACTGCAATTTTCAAATATCTTTTTTTAAAATGTGACTAGTTCTTCAAAAAATCTTCAATTCTGTTTCAGTAAAAAAAAAATTAAGCTTTTAGTATCAGACATGAGAATTCATAATTTTCAGCAAAAGTGCATGACAGAATACTTTTTGGCAGAAATATTAATGTTCCATGTACACTTTTTCGAGAATATCTTCATAATTACAAACTTGCAAATTGTAAAGATACTTACATTAATATAGAATGTTCTCATGTTGAAATATTTCAAAATGGATTACTCTTGGAGTCAAGTGAGCGGTATAAGCAAATATGGCAGCCATTTTGCACCAGCAATGTGCAACAAACAGTAATGAAATCAATGACCAGTTAATCTCCTTTGGCAGTGTGAGTTGCAGGAGGAATGTTGATCAGTTAATTGCCACAGGAGATGGGGATTTTAATATCTGGTACAATTATTTCTTTAAAAAAACACAATTTGCTAAATACTAACAGCCTTCTTGCACCCTCCACCTCCCTCTTCCCCAAGTTATTTGGCTAATCATCAATGCAGAAGTCTTTAGGATAGATGATATACAGGAGAAAACCCTTAAATCTCACATGGCTATGCTTATGGGAAGAAAATTTAAATCTGTTTCTCCCAGTGGCTGCTACCAACCTCCAACCAATTACCCATTGGCTTCCATGTTACTGTTTATCCTACAACAACAACTGATATTTGTATAGTGCCTTTAATATAACAAAATGTCTCAAGAGGCTCCACAGGAGCATTATAAAACAAAGTATGACACTGAGCCACAAAAGGAGATACTAGGTCAGATGACCAAAAGCTTGGTCAAAGAGGTAGGTTTTAAGGAGCATCTTAAAGGAGGAAAGCGAGTTGGAGAGGTGTAGGGAGGGTATTCCAGAGCTTGGGCCAAGGCAACTCAAGGCGCAACCACCATGGATCAATTAAAATCAGGGATGCACCAAATCCAGAATTAGAGGTGCGCAGATATCTCGGACCATTGTGGGGCTGGAGAAGATTACAGAGATGGTTGGGGGGTGGGGTGGGGGGAGAGGTGTGTGAGACCATGGAGGAATTTGAAAACAAAGATGAGAATTTTAAAATCAAGACCTTGCTTGGCAGGGAGCCAATGTAGGTCAGCAAGCACAGGGGTGATGGGGAATGGGACTTGGTGCCAGTTAAGACATAGGCAGCAGAGTTTTGGATGATCTCTATTTTACAGAGATTAGAATGTGGGGGACCAGCTAGAAGTGCATTGGAATAGTTAAGTCTAGAGCTAATGAAGGCATGAATGAGGGTTTCAGCAGCAAATGAGCTGAGACAGGGGCAAAATTGGACAATGTTACAGAGGTGGAAATAGGCAGTCTTAGTGATAGCACAAATATGACGTTGGAAGCTCATCTCATGGTCAAATGTGACACAAAGGTTACGAACAGACTGGCTTAATCTGAGACTGCTGCCAGGGAGGGGTTTGGAGTCGGTAGCTAGGGAACAGAGTTGGACCAAAAACAATGGCTACAGTCTTCCCAATATTTAATTGGAAGAAATTTCTGCTCATCCAGTACTGGATGTCGGAAAAGTAGCCTGATGATTTAGCAAGAATGGAGGAGTCAAGAGAAGTGGTGGTGAGGTACAGCTGAGAGTCATCAGCATATATGTGAAAACTAACACTGCTTTCGGATGATGTCGCCGAGGGTTACAGTTTAAAAAAAAGTTTTTAAAAATCTATTAAAGATAAATGCTTGTGAGGCATATGGGGCCAAAAGATATGGAAGGAGAGACTTATAGAAGGGTGACAGTCGGATACATCAAGGAGAAAGGTTTGAGCTGTGTTCCCACTTGCCTTCCAATTTCTAATTCTGCATGTTTCCATCTTTCTGCTCATCTTCCACATTCTCTATGGCTCTCAGATGATTATCTCTATATCCCTCTATATATCCCCTTTCAGTATATATCTCATTGTCTCTAAATACCACATACATACCTTTTATTGAGTTTGTAGCTTTTACTTTCCCCTTCACCTCCCCCCCACCCATTTCAAGGGTAGGACATACAACAAGGCAGCTCACACATAAATAATTCAAAGTGGGGATCTGGGTCAGGTGAGGATGACTATTTGGGATGTGCTGCAACACTAACGTGCATGGGTGTGAGAAAATGAGGGATAGGTTTGGAGGAAGATGGACAGGGAGGGAAGAGATTCAACCCTGGAAAGTTGGGATATAATTTGGGAAGGAATCATGGATATGGGGAGGACCAGGCTTCAGTAATCTGGGATTGCTGGATCCAGAGTTTGGACCTTGTCACCTGGGCTGAATGGTTGTCCTGATGTTAGGATGGTTATGAGCATGTCCAAACGCTGTTAGAACTGGAGCAGATTAAAGGCTTGCGGACTTATACCCTAATGTGGAGAAGCCACGGGTCTAAAGCTGGAGTGGAAGGGAGGGGAGGGCAAGTGTGTTAGGCAAGCTGAGGCCTGAATACAAACAGGGAGGAAATCCTGCAGATTAGAGACATGAGACTGGAAGTGAAACAGGGGGTAGGTGTTGTAATATTAGTCAAGGTGCTGGCATTTGGGTTAGGGACACAATGAAGTGCTACTGCTAACTGTCGGCAATAATGTTTCAGACGGCACACAGGATTGAAACAGCCTTAGGACCAACAGGTCAAATGGCTTGCGGATAGTGATCATGTTTCTTCTGTTAATTTTTTTAGAAGGGCAGTGCTGGTCTGAAGGAGAAAATGAAGCAAAGAGTTAGTGTACTTGGATGGAGCTGTGGGAGAGAGGAAGAGGAGTACTCAGGTACAGCCTCAGTAGAGGGAACGAATGGTGCATAAGTACTTTGAACAGGCCTGGGAGGGAGGTAGGGCGTGAAGCTGAAGATGTACCAAAGCACAAATTGGGCACATAAGATGGATGAAAATGGATTGAATTTCTTTTTCAAATAATCAGCCATCCTGGAATCTGTTTGCAATATTCAAAATACACACACACACACACAAAACAGTCAGAAATAAATGAAGGAAAAAAGAGGGTGAGAGAAAAAAGAGCGAATGAAGCAGTATGTATGAGACAGAGCATGAAAAAAAATTAAATCCCTTCCATTACATTTTCAGAGGCATAAAGGACAAGCAAACCGCCCACTACAGATAGCCTCTTAAAGAAGGAATAGTCAGTTGTCTGCGCACTGTTTGCTATTCGTTACCCTGCACTGCACAATCCAGAATTACCCAATAGCATTGTTAATGAGGGTTCTGCGTGTTGCTCATTTTTATGATGCTTCCTCCTCATTATTCTTAAAGATTTACTCTCCACCTCACATTCTTCTTATGCTGGAAAGGTGAGAATAGTGCTTTAGTAGGCCATTTAGGTGATTCAAGTGGGGCAGGCTGAACAATCAGCTTTCTGTACTCAATTGTCCATCAAAAAAAAAGACATTACTCCTTTCTGTAATGCTTCCAATTATCTGTCAAGTGGCCTAGCCAGCCCTTGAAAAATGTGCCCAATTACATCAGACAAGTTCAAGTATTGGGTAGCCATGGAACTAAAATTCATGACCTAGAGAAATTAACTCCTCAAATATCTTGGAATACCAGCACAATCTGCCTCTCCACTGTTCTCTCTCCACCCCCAAAACCTAAGAATAAGTGTTTCACAAATAGGTGTTATTATACTCAACTAGGCATGAACTTCTCTTCATTGTTCTAATATAAAAGTATAAAATATTAAAAAATCTTCACTTTGTGCATCCTCACTCTCGGTTGGATTATACACTTGATGCTCCTGTACAAGTTAGCAAGGATCAGATGGAATGTAAAAGTGTGCAATTTTAAATTTTTTTTTTTTCTTTTGGGCCTCCTTATCTCGAGAGACAATGGATACGCGCCTGGAGGTGGTCAGTGGTTTGTGAAGCAGCGCCTGGAGCAATTTTAAATAAACAGCGAGAAAGGCAAGAATCGTAAACATGGAACAGACTGTGCAGAGGTTATATTTTAGCTTTGAATAGTCATTTTAAATGGACTATGCAAAGCCATCCTGATTAAAAATTAAATATTTTCAATATCTTTTTTGACATCAGGAAATGACATTTTAGGTAATCAAGAGACTCCACTTTTAGTCTAAGAAATAGGACACTAGAATTATAGAATGGTTACAGCACAGAAGGCGGCCATTCAGCCTGTAGTGTCCATTCAGTAAGAAGTAAAGATGTCTTGCTACAATTGTAGAGAGGCTTGGTGAGACTGCACATGGAGTATTGTGTACAGTTTTGGTCTCCTTATCTAAAGAAGGATATACTTGCCATAGAGGGAGTTCAATGGGGGTTCACCAGACTAAACCCTGGGATGACAGGATTGTCTTATGAGGAGAGATTGAGGAAACTGGGCCTGTATTCTCTCGAGTTTCGAAGAATGAGAGGTGATCTCATTGAAACTTACATAATTCTTAGAGTGGATGTAAATAGGATGTTTCCCCAGCTGGTGAGTCTAGAATCAGGAGACATAGTCTCAGAATAAGGGGTAGGCCATTTAAGACTGAGATGAGGAGGAATTTCTTCACTCAAAGGGTGGTAAATCTTTGGAATTCTTTCCCACAGAGGACTCTGGAAGCTCAATCACTGAGCATGTTCAAGACAGAGAGAGACAGATTTCTGGAGACAAATGACATCAAGGGATATGGAGATACCACGGGAAAGTGGCATTGAGGTAGATGATCAGCCATGATCTAATTGAATGGCACAGCAGACTGAACAGCCTACACCTGTTCCTAAGTTCCCAAGGGTAATTCAGCTAGTTACAACACCCCAGCTCTTTCCCCAGAGCCCTGCAAATTTTCTTCCCGTCAGGGGTTCATCCAATTCCATTTTGAAAACCACAACTGAATCTGCCTTCACTATCCTCTCAGGTCGTGTGTTCCAGATCGTAACCACTTGCTGTGTAAAAAAATGTTTTCCCTCATGCCACCTTGTTTCTTTTAGCAATCATCTTAAATCTGCGCCCTCTGGTTCTCGGCCCTTCTGCCAATGGGAACATTTTCTCTTTATCTACTCTGTCGGAGCCATCATGATTTTGAACACCTCTATCAAATCTCCTCTCAACCTTCTCTTCTCTAAGGAGGAAAATCCCAGAATCACAGAATTGTTACAGGACAGGAGGTGGCCATTTGACCCTTTGTGTCTGTGCTGGCTCTCCAAAAGAGCAATTTACCCAGTGCCACTTCCCCACCTTCTCCCCATTGCTCTGCACATTCTTTTCAGATAACAATCCAATTCCCCCTCGAATGCGTCAATTAAACCTGCCTCCACCACAGCTGCGTGAAAAAGGTTTTCCTCATGTCGCCATTACTTTTTTTTGCCAATGACCTTAAATCAGTGCCCTCTTCTTTTCGATGCTTCTACGAATGGGAACATTTTTTCCCTATCTACTCCGTCCAGAACCCTCATGATTTTGAAAACCCTTATCCAATCTCCTCTCAACCTTCTCTTCTCCAAGAAAAACAGTCCCAACTTCTCCAATCTATCCATTCAACTGAAGTTCCTCACCCCTGGAACCACTTCAAGTGAATATTTTCTGCACTATCTCTAATGCCATCACATCTTTCCTAAAGTGTGGCATCCAGAACTGGACGCAATACTTCGGTTGAGGTCGAACCAGTGTTCTATACAAGTTTAAGATAACTTCCTTGCTTTTATACTCTGCCCCTAGTAATGACGTTTAGGATGCTGTATGCTCTATTAACCACTCTCTCAGCCTGTCATGTCACCTTCAATAATTTATGCACATATATACCCAGGCTTCTCCAATTTATCCACATAACTGAAGTTCCTCATCCCTGAAACTGCTCACGTAAATCTTTTCTGCACCCTTTATAAAGCCTTCACATCCTTCCTAAAGTGCAGTGCCGAGAATGGGATGCAATACTCCAGTTGTGGCCAAACCAATGTTTTACAAAGGTTCATCATAACTTCCTTGCTTTTGTACCCTATGCCACTATTTAAAAATCCCAGGATCCTGCATGCCTTTTTAACCACTTTCTCAACCTGCCCTCCCACTTCCAACTATTTGTGCACATATACCCCTAGGTCTCTCTGTTCCTGCACCCCCTCCCCTTAGAACTGAAACCTTTATTTTATATTGCCTGTCCTCCTTCTTCCCACTAAAATTGATCACTTTGTACTTCTCTGTGTTAAGTTTCCTCTGCCAAGTGTTCGCCCGTTGCACCAGTCTATGTCTTTTTGAAGTCTATCACTAACCTCCTCACAGTCACGATACTTCCAAGTTTTGTGACATCTGCAAAGTTTGAAATTATGCCTTGTACACCCAAGTCTAGGTCATTACAATAGATCTAGAAAAGCAGTGGTCCTCGTACCAACCCCTGGGGAACCCCACTATATACATTCCTCTAGTCTGGAAAACAACCGTTCACCACTACTCTGTTTCCTGTCACTCAGTCAACTTTGTAACCATGCTGCCACTGTCCCTTTTATTCCATGTGGTTCAACTTTTTTATTTTTTAAAAATTATTTTATTATTATTTAGAGATACAGCACTGAAACACGCCCTTTGGCCCACCGAGTCTGTGCCGACCAACAACCACCCATTTATACTAATCCTACATTAATCCCATATTCCCGACCACATCCCCACCATTCTCCTACCACCTACCTATACTAGGGGCAATTTACAATGGCCAATTTACCTATCAACCTGCAAGTCTTTGGCTGTGGGAGGAAACCGGAGCACCCAGCAGAAACCCGCGCAGTCACAGGGAGAACTTGCAAATTCTACACAGGCAGTACCCAGAACTGAACCCGGGTCGCTGGAGCTGTGAGGCTGCGCTGCTAACCACTGCGCCACTGTGCCACCCAACCTTGCTGGCAAGCCTGTTATGTCGCACCTTATCAAACACCTTTTGGAAGTCCATGTACACCACATCAGCCGCATTATCCTCATCAATCCTATCTACTAGCTCATCAAAAAACTGATTTTTGCAGAAGCTTTACAGGGGTCAATAATGAAAGCAAAAAATAAATGAAAGTTTCACAGATACTGAGTGCATTTTATGACATACGGCAACACAATCAATGGTATTATGTTAAAAAAAACAAAATCTGACTGTATGAAATAAATGTCTCAACAACCACAGCACAATTTTACTCCAGTAACAGGCTGTGAAATAAAAAAAATCTAAAAATAAAAATTCAATATCATTGCAGCATGATTCATGCAGGAGAACAGAGTTGCAGTTTGAGTCAGATGGCACAAACAAGGATGTCTGTGTGTTTGAAGGAGGACAGAGTTTTTTTCTTTTAAAATGTTGTTACAGTCACAATATAGAGAAGTTGGATAGTACTTTTCATGACAGTAACACACTGAAAGGATCTGATGTCACTGATATTAACCAACACTAGTTTCACTTCATGGTTCATGCGATCTGAATCCTCAGGTGCAAGCTTACCCTATAGTAAATGAAGGGAAGCTCCTTCATAGTTTGGTATATCAGTGCATTGTTAGTACTGCTCGGGGTGATAGAAAGGGGGAAGATCCCCAGCTTGTGCTCAATTCATTGATTTCACCCAGGACGCTTCCTGCTCTTGATCATAATTCAGTGACTCAGTTGGGAGGTACTGGTCAGCTGAAGGTATATGGAGTTCCACACTGCCAAACAATCTGCCAACACAAACAACAATAATTTCTATTTATATAGCACCTTTTGATAGTAAAATGTCCCAGATCACCTCACAGGAGCATTACCAAACAAAATGACGATGACTCCAATTCTACTTTTGTGAAAAGTTGGGATAGCCAGAAACTGAAGAGACTTGTGTAACAAAATTACACTAAAAATATTTCAGTTTTTCATAAAACAGCAGCAAAGGAATAGAAAAGCAAAAGTATCTTAAAGTTATGCTTACATATGAATTAAAAGATTCAGTATCTTACTAAGAAGCCAACTTTATTATACATACATATGCAAGTTAAATTTCTTATGAAATACGGATGTAATAGAAGTCTAAAAGTGGTAGTTACGGAATTAGAGTCATACAGCACAGAATCAGGCCCTTCGGCCCATCGTGTCTGTGCCGGCCATCAAGCACCTAACGATTCTAAGCCCATTTTCCAGCACTTGGCCCGTAGCCTTGTATGCTATGGCGTTTCAAGTGCTATTGATTCAGATTCACACACCAGTTCGATACTGGCAAGTGACCTCTCGTCGGCATAAGCGTACTCTCACAAGTGCACACGTTTGTGCATGCAGGTTTATACATGTGTTCTGCTTAGCTGCCAGTAAATTGTTGAATGATTTAAAAACACAATCAGGAATGCCCACTGTTGTAGCATTAAAACAGCCTCTGCTTTGTTTATATAGTGTCAAGGACACCGCATTGGAGTCATACGCAGTGCGGTGATGAGCCCAAACAGTGTGAGATGGGCTCCCTGAGGAGGTTTTGCACAGCAACATTCGACAGCTGACTCCAGAATCACTGCAAAACAGAAATAACATCACAGCAACACAAAAGTGGCAGCACAACTGCATCTAAAAAGATCGTTATACTATGGACCTCTGATTTCTTTAACATTGAAAACAGTTAACTATATTACTGATAAGGGGCATCATCGTGAAATACAGTTTCCATAGAGTTCCTGTGTGATGCATTATTTTCAAATCACCTACTGCTTGTAGAGGTTCACGTAGGTCCCTTATATAACCTGCCATTTGGTCTATAGAAGTCTCTTATACAATGTGTTATTATTCTCTATTGGTATAAAAGAACTTGCACTGATACAGCATCTGTCACATCCTCAGAACATGTCAAAGTATTTCACAGTCAATGAGTTACTTTTGAAGAGCAGTCATCATCGTGATGTAGGCAAATGCAGCAGCCAATCTGCATACATCCACCTCAACTAGTAGAAGGGGTCACTGTTTAACATCTCATTTAAAAGATGGCACTTCTGACTTTGCAGCACTCCCTCAGTACTGCACTGAAGTACTGACCTAGGCCCTGGAAAAGGACTTGAATCCACAACTTAACTCAGAGGCAAAAGTGCTCTGAAGGAGCCAAGAAGACAATATGTAAAATAGTCTCTCTGTACATAAATAGCATTGGGGCAATTCAAGCATTTTCCTGGAACCTCTGCAATTGTACTGTGTGAACCACATTCATACTGCTGGTAGCTACCTGATGACACTTTAACAAAGTAGCATGCAGCATGATTTAGTTTTTAAACTCTAAGAATTGGACTGGAACTCAATTTATATCACGAAGCAGCTGTACAACCTGCAACACCTCCTTGAAACCAGTCAACAAAACATTGAAAAAGCATTTGTCCAAAAATCTAGCAATTGTTGATCAATTTTCAATTATGAACAGCAATATTAATCAAGCTATAACAAAATTATATACTTTGGACTCTGGGTTGATTTTAAGGTTCCGCATTCATAATTTATAAATGTTCCTATCTACTAAAGATACGGTTACAACTGTAAAAAGGACAACAGAAGCTGGCACAGTGAGTCAATGCTCCAATGACCCGTGCAGTGGAGTCACAGGCAGATGATTTAATCCAGCAATTCTCCGCAGTGTAACTTTTGGATTCTGATGGTTCCACTGGGGCAAGGAGCCATCCTGGAGCCAAGTCCTTCCCAAAAAATTCAGAGTGAAAGTTACCCTGGTCACTGTCACGTCGCCTAGTTGCTGACTCAAGAGTGGCATAGGTTTCCAGAGTAGGAGGTGAGAGGAAAAGGAAAGAACACCTGGTCCCAGTTAGATCAGGCAAGGTTGTCTCATCCTGAATATGTCCCTTGAATTTGAAAGCTACTGATGGAACTATGACACCATACTTGTTATCACCTATCAGGACTAAGGTCACCTCAACTGGTACTATATGGTACCCTCACCTGACCGTAAATAACCCCTCACTGGCGACACACAATTGACCTATTACACCTTTTTTTTTGTTAATGTAATGATTGAAAACTGCAAAAGGTTGCTGCAATGCGTAACACTGTTGGTTTTAAGGAGCAGCTTAAAAGGAGGAAAGGTAGAGAGATGGAGCGGTTTAAGGAATGAATTCCAGAGCTTAGGGCCTAGGCAGCTGAAGGCCCAGCCATCAATAGTGAGCTGAAGGAAGTGGGGGATGTGCAAAAGGCCAGATTGAGAATAAAATCCAGGCCCTTCTTGCTTTGTAAGTCTTAATGGTGGATGGTGGCTGAACATCAATGTACAGTCATTAACTCAAGGTGCATCAGAGAAAAAGTCTGTTGAACTGGATTTGTTAATTAAGCTCCTTCACTCGAATGGATTCAGTAATTTCTCCAAGCCACTTCTCCAATGAGGTCATCAGAACTTACTGGGTAATTTAAAAAAGCAAACCAAAACAGTCAGAAGAAAACAAGAGGATCTAAATCATAATTATTTCCAACACTTCGTTTTTCTGAAAAGGGGTTAGAATGGTAAGGCTCCTCTGAGTAACCAAGAAAGCACAGCCATGTATTTGTTTGATTACCTAAACAGGTAAAAACCTAAATGGTTTTAATAAAATATTTACTAAGGGACACATTTATCTTATGATGCTTTTACAAGTTAGACTGTCACTTCAACATGGGTTTGTTTTAAGCTTTATGAAAAATGCTGTAATTGAAAGCTTCACATGTAGTAACAGCACGGAAATATGTAGGTTTATGCAGTACAGTGCGGTTCTTAATCAAAACAATAAATAAGCACACAAGTGTATTTTGCTGCATCAGCTAACCTTGCAACATAAAGTTCTGATCTACAATTTCATTACTGAAGAAGCAATTTATTTATTTATTTTTTATTTAGAGATACAGCACTGAAACAGGCCCTTCGGCCCACCGAGTCTGTGCCGACCAAGAACCACCCATTTATACTCACCCTACAGTAATCCCATATTCCCTACCACCTACCTACACTAGGGGCAATTTACAATGGCCAATTTACCTATCACCTGCAAGTCTTTGGCGGTGGGAGGAAACCGGAGCACCCGGCGAAAACCCACGCGGTGACAGGGAGAACTTGCAAACTCCACACAGGCAGTACCCAGAATTGAACCCGGGTCCCTGGAGCTGTGAGGCTGCAGTGCTAACCACTGCGCCACCTGTGATCTGCTCTTTACAACCAACAGCATTTTACAAGTTAGATTCAAGAAAAATAACCCAGATCCACTGCACTATTACCATAAGTACCACATCATATCAGAGTAAAAATGGACAGAATGGCCCCCTCTCCGCCCCCCCCCAAACACTAGCAAAAATAAAAACTAGTTAATTCTGGAATTCCGTACGCTAAAAATCAACGTTTGATGTATTCAATCACAATTCTATGGCCATTTAAACAGACAGAATAAAACATTGTATATTCCAAAACATCAGCCAAAATTCAAGATGAAAGCATCCCCCAGTTATTTAGCTATACAATGGCCTTGCACAATAATAGTGCTTGCCCAAAACAACAGGCTATCATTTAAGTTGCCAGATTGTGTAACTCATGCCATCTACACTTCATGTACAGTACATGCTTTCTACTGCTCCATTCTTATTTGTTGAGACAATTTAGTTGCACCATTCACCCTCATTAGGACTGACAGGCAGTAAAGTTCCACCCATCTTAGCAGACAGAAAACAGATTAGCATCTGCCAAGTCTCCGCCCAGCTCTTCTTCAGGGAATTACTTCCTTCCTGAGTCTCATACCTGCCAGTACATGTCTGAACACCCTCTAAGTGAATCCAGCTCTCGATGACTGATGTTCTACTGCAGTAAAAGACCTCAGCTTCAAACCACAGTCTGTGCTTTTAGCAGCTCTTCTATGGGGCAACAATTAGGATTCAACAATTGACCTCAACGCTCATGGACTCATGAGGTGGAGTGAAGAGAAAAGTCAACTAGATCCCTGCTCCTAACTGCTTTCGAGCGACCCTGCTAGAAAAAGCTTGCTTGCAAGTTGGGTACAAGGAAGTCCAGATTGGCTCTGATATATTCATGGTCAAATCATATGGCAACATTAGCCAGACCCATCCAGCTACTTGTGGAAGGTATGAGAACACTACCAGTATGCACGAAACCATAACCATTAAAATCAGCATCTTCAACTGAGATTGGGGGATAAAACCTGTCTCATGAGTTTAAGCCACAACCCATTTGCCAGTGCTGGTTTCCAGAACATACAAATTAAGAGGAGTAGGCCACTTGGCCCCTTGAGCCTGATCTGCCATTCAACAAGATCATGGCTGCTCTGATTGTAACCTCAATTCCACATTCCTGCCTACCCCCAATACCTTTCACCCCCTTGCTTATCAACAATCTATCTACCTCTGCCTTAAAAATATTCAAAGACTTTGCTTCCACTGCCTTTTGAGGAAGAGAGTTCAAAAGACTCACGACCCTCTGAGAGAAAGAATTTCTCCTCATCTCTGTCTTAACAGGGCAACTCCTTATTTTTAAACAGTAACCCCTAGCTCTAGATTCTCCCACAAGAGGAAACATCCTTTCCACATCCACCCTGTCAAGACCCTTCAGAATCTTATATTTTTCAATCAAGTCACCTCTTCTTTTCTAAACTCCAGTCGATACAAGCCTAGTCTGTCCAACCTCTCCTCATAAGACAACCCGCCCATTCCAGGTATTAGTCTAGCAAACCTTCTCTGAACTGCTTCCAATGAATTTACATCCTTCCTTAAATAAGGAGACCAATACTGTACACAGTACTCCCGATGTGGTCTCATCAATGCCCTGTATAACTGAAGCATAACCTCCATACTTTTATACTCAATTTCCCTCGCAATAAAGGATAACATTCTATTAGCTTTTCTAATTACTTGCTGTACCTGCATACTAACCTTTTGGGGACACCCAGATCGCTCTGCATCTTAGAGCTCTGCAATCTCTCACCATTTTGATAATATGCTTCTTTTTTTATTCTTCCTGCCAAAATGGTCAATTTCACATTGCCCACATTATACTCCATTTGCCAGATCTTTGCCCACTCACTTAACCTATCTATATCCCTTTGTGGCCTCCTTATGTCCTTTCCACAACTTACTTTCCTACCTATCTTTGTGCCATCAGCAAATTTAACAACCATACCTTCGGACCCTTCATCTAAGTCATTTATAATAAACTGTAAAACGTTGAGGCCCCAGCACTGATCCCTGTGGCACACCACTCGTTACATCTTGCCAACCAGAAAATGACCCATTTATGCCTACTCTCTGTTTCCTGTTAGCTAGCCAATCTTCTATCCATGCCAGTAATGTTACCCCCTACACCATGATCTTTTACTTACCGCAATAATCTTTGATGTGGCACCTTATCAGATGCCTTCCGGAAATCTAAGTACAGTACATCCACTAGTTCCCCTTTATCCAAAGCACGTTACTTCTTCAAAGAACTCCAATAAATTGGTTAAACATGATTTCCCTTTCACAAAATCATGTTGACTCTGCCTGATTACCTTGAATTTTTTGAACTGCCCTGCTATAATGTCTTTAATAATAGCTTTTAACATTTTCCCTATTACAGATGTTAAGCTAACTGGCCTGTAGTTTCCTGCTTTCTGTCTCCCTCCCTTTTTGAATAAAGGAGTTACATTGGCTATTTTCCAACCTAATGGAACCTTCCCTGAATCTAGGGAATTTTGGAAAATGAAACCCAACGCATCAACGATCTCACTAGCCACTTCTTTTAAGGCCCCAGGATGAAGTCCATCACAACCCGGGGACTTGTCAGCCCGCAGCTCCAACAATTTGCTCAGTACCACTTCCCTGGTGATTGCAATTTTCTTGAGTTCCTCCCTCCCATTTCCTGATTTACAGCTATTTCTGAGATGTTATCTGTATCCTCTAAGGTGAAGACCGATGCAAAATACCTGTTCAATTCATCTGCCATCTCCTTATTTTCCTTCATTATTTCCTCAGATCACTTTCTGTTGGACCAACGCTCACGGTGTTAACTCTTCTTTTTAAAATATCTATAGAAACTCTTACTATCTTTTTTTAATTTCTAGCCAGCTTTCTCTAGTACTGTAATTTTTCCCTCCTTATTAATCTTTTAGTTGTTCTTTGCTGATTTTTATATTCTGTCCAATCTTCTGACCTGCCACCCATCTTTGTGCAATTATATGCTCTTTCTGTAACTTTGATACTATCTTTAACTTTTTTAGTTAACCACAGATGGTGGGTCCTCCCCGTGGAATTTTTCTCTCTCATTGGAATGTATCTATTCTGTGTATTCTGAAATATTCCCTTAAATGTCTGCCACTGCATCTCTCGTGACCTATCCCTTAAACTACCTTGCCAGTTCACTTTTGCTAGCTCTGCTTTCATGCCCTCATAATTGCCCTTATTTAAGTTTAAAATACTAGTCTTAGTCCCACTCTTCTCTCCCTCAAACTGAAAGTAAAATTCAATCATATTATGATTATTGCTGCCTAAGGCCGCCTTCACTATGAGGTCATGAATTAATCAGAAGTGCCCAAATTACAGAAGCAGCTGATTAGACAGAATCTGAAAAACTATTACCAACTGCAGGAATAGCAGCAGCTATACCATATCCATTACTGGATCAAACTTCAGTAGGACCTGGAAGCACTGATTCTAATTCGATTGATGAAGCACCAATTCAATGCACAAAGCTTAATCTCAACTTTGGGAGGAGTGGTGCTAAACTGACTGAATTAAAGTTTGATAAATTTTGCAAGAGGGAAAGACAAACTTTTTTTGTCTAAAAAATCATACAACTGGAGTCATGGCGGGGGAGAATCTAAGGAAGTTAACCAAGAAACTTTCCTGCTCCAGCACCTGGTTATACGAGCAAATGAAGGTTTGAGTAGCTCAGAAACCATTCATGATCCAATCTGTGATGTGCAACACAATGTAGCACATTGCAAACATGGATTGATTTGAAGTTGGCACTGATTTGTATCCATGCCAGTACTACTTTGTGGTCATCTTCATGTCAAATTGCCCCCCTCTAATAAACCACCTGCTACATATGAAAGTTAAAGCATGACTATGAATGTGCAGACATTGAATGAGAATTTTTTGAAAAAAATTACAGTAGTATTTGTTATACAAGATATATGTAAGATTCAACCACCCACTTTAAAATGCCCATACTTGTGCAAATAAATATGCAACATGTGTTTTTTTTTATTGCTTCATTGGGAGCATCAAGCATAACTAAAGTCCAAATCAGCAGAGTCTCAGTATAATTAAGGTGTCAATGTAGCGCCTGTACCTCATCTAATATTTGTTGGTAACTAATTGATAAACTGTCAAATGGATCAAAATCTGTAACTGTTTGGCATTTTTCAACATTACAATTCTGTTCAGTGCAAATGCTTCTTGATAATTTACATTATTAGACATTTGAGACAGATGCTTTTGTGTAAAATGTTTTAGCGAACAACACATACAGATAAAGCGCACAACACTTTACTTCCAAGTCAGAAAGTTAAGGGTTCAAGACCCACTGCTGAACTTGAGCATATAATCTAAATTGAACGCCAGTTAGGTACTGCATGAGTGCTGTTCCATCAGAGATGTCATCTTTCATGAGACATTAACCCGAGGTCCTGTGTGCTAGTACCAGAGGTGAACATTAAAGATCCCATTTGCACATTTTAAAGTTGAGCAGAGAGATCTCTTAAAGTCTGACCTCAAGTTCCTCCCTCAAGCAATAGTGATTCATCTCGCTGTGCAAAACATGGCCGTCTCTTCTGCATACATAACAATAGCCATTGTATCTCAATGTATTTTGTTGTATTACTTTGAGACATTTGAAAGATATGATAAGCTACTATATCAATGCAAGTCTTTTTCTGCACAGGATAAGCAGCTTAAGTGGCCATTCTTCACTTCTTAGCCTGCAATAAGCATTGGTAGGTTGTGAGCCTTAACAGTCCATCACCTCAAGTAACGTCCATGCAGGTGTGCTTCCTGTGGCGGTCACGGGTTAATGACCAGAACTGAGAACACCAGTCAACTTCTCCCACCTCTCAAGCCAAGAGATGCCGAGACAATTGTGGTACCCCCCCAGCAACCTTGACTAAGATTGGCAATGTTAACGCAGACTAAAGATTGAGCCTGGAATCTTCCTTGCATGGCTCAGCACAACTCAAGTCCTTTTTAAACAAATTGACTGCCATTAACAAGAATGTGTTGGTCAACATCAAGTACTGGCAAATTAACTAAGCATTTTGAAATGAGTATTCACCAAGACAAAACCAAGTGCACTATATTTTATTTGAAATTAATAGTGGGAGGCAAGTTAGAAGTTTTCTTTGAATATCCTTAGCTCTGGGGCAGCTTGCTACACAAACAAGTCTTGAACTTGTTCTTATGATGCATAATACAAATTGTAACATTATGAAAAGGAAAAACTTATGACCCTTGCATTAACTGAAATTAAATTGTCGAGCTTCATTTGACAGTATTCAAGTTACCATTACACTACTTTACGAGACTAATTTTAGTATGCTTAAGCTAGTAATTCAATTAAATAATGTTTCTATTTTACTGGTATAATGTTAGTTGATATAATCACCATTATTATTGCACAAAAGGTAGCAAAAATCTGGAACTCTCTTCTGCAAAAAGCTATTCAGGCTAAGTCAATTGAAAATTTCAAAATTGAGATGGACAGATAAGAATATTAATGGATATGAAACCAAGGTGGGTACGTGGAGCTAAGATACAGATCAACCATTATCTAAAACAGACTCAAGGGGCTGAATGGCCTACTCCTGTCCCTAAGTTCCTTCCTATGTTCATACGATAAGAAAACTGTAAAATAAAAAGTTCTACATATGCCATAAATGATCACCTATCACACTATAATTTTACTTTGATTTTAAATGTGAAAAAGTGATCAAAGTCAAATAATGAAACAATTCCAATTTTGTTGTGGACTCATGGCAACTATTTTATCTGAATAAATAGTGTTTCATGTATAGCAACAGCATGTTTAAAGATTTATGGTTAGATGGTACAATGGGCCAGTGTGTCAACACAGTGTTCCTACACAGCGACCTGGTCTCCTGATGGAATCAGCCCAATAGTGAGTTCCCAATCTCAGCTGAATTGTCAGGGTGCAGTGGGGGAAAAGACGATTAATGGTTGCTGAATAAATCCTGGCCAATTCCACAGAATCTTTAGCAGCTAACTCCAATCAAAGCAGCATGAGAACAAAGTAGGAAGAAAAATCCATTTTTGCATTGCCCAAAAATTGATAAACTTATTGTAGCAGTATTTTAGAAAAAAAAAATTTGATACAAAAACAAGAAAGGCACCAAACCTTAACCATTTGCCTTCAAAGGCTGTCCTCAGTGAAAATCAAGAAAACCTTTTGCTGACATTTATGCAAAATTGAAAGCTTTGCTGATGTAGGTACGGTCATAAATATTTTAATTATTTACCATTAGATGACTTCAAATATATCAATTTATAAAATGTTTTGTGAGTGTCACATTAAGATATTTTATCACCTCGTCCTATAAATATTTTAAATTGACAAATGTACAGTGGTCTTTTCAGACAAGTACCTATTATTTCAAATGAAAAATATTCTATATTTTTTTCAATGCCAATTCCTTGCAGCACCAATTTAACAGAACACTGCAACTTTCAGAGGCTTCTGAGTTGAAAGCCATTGTTTATAAATCCTTCAGTATAATAATTGCATTTAAGTACAGATTGTGTCAAACATTCTGAGCAACTTTTATTCAGACTGCTTCTGGATTGTTTTGATATTCTAGTGTTCCATCTGCCAAAGGCACTAGAAAAGTGATCAGAGTTTTACTATTACTGATGATTTCCAGCAACACAGGTGCATGATGGGAGGTGATGCCATGACATCCAAACATATGAGCACCAAGTTTACAAAATGTTCACAATACCTCTATAGATTTGCTTCAACAATGTACCACTTTTGTCATCACTGAGCTTGCTTTCAACATGCCTCATATGAACTTTGCTAACAATGTGCTGATCGGAATCGGATCTAAGGTGGATCCAAGTAGTTAACAATGGAGATTGCATTAAGTGACAATATCCATTTACAAATAGTGAATGATCTATGTATTAAATCAAAAGCGAAGATAACTATCAGTTTTGCAGTTATAGATCTTTTTCATAAAAATGTACAGAAACACACGGCATTTATTTCTAATATTAAGTATTTTTTAAATTTTCCTTTTGCAAATGAACTTTGAAGTCAAAAAGACTGAAGTTCAAGTATCCAGAAGAACTATCATGTGAGGTCCCACCCATCACTGAAAGCCACCAATAGCTGTCCACACCAAATCCTTCCTACTACCATTTTCCTAACCAAACAACTGACAGGCCCAAATAGTTCTCACACCCACATATGTCCTAAAAAAGGTGCATTTCCTGTGCTTGAAGAAAATCAATCAGATGCAAATTAAACAAACACTGCTACAAACTCTGCTTTAAATGGGTCTGAAAAAAATTACAAATTGCCAGAAAAATTATATAATCTTTATTGCTATGATTTCATTTATTTTCTCTACCCCACCAAAACCAAAAGGAATTGCTGGCAATCCTTTACTTTCCAAAATGAGAGAAAGAGAGAAAGACAGCTAGCTGTTCAGGAAAGAGTCACCATTTTCTGTTTAATGCTGATCAAATGTTGAAAAACAGCAGCAAAAAGCCTTGCAGCATTAATAATGAAGATTTCATAATAAATATTTGACAAGGCTAGGAATCTACAAAATGCAGCCTTTTAGGATAGGCCAGAAAAAATAACCCTACCTCCGAGGGCTGAAGAGATCATCCATGGTCAAAACAAGTCCTTTAGGTTTAATTATATCCCCAAGTCTGGCTATAGTCTGCACTGAAAGCAAAACTCTCCCTTTTTCCTACTCTCAGCACTCAAAATGGTGGCACACGCAGTCTCTGAGAGACCTCAGAAAGCTTTCACTGAGCTTGTGCTATGACCTCAGCCACCACGCAGAGCGTAAAAACTTCCCTTCAAAATGTCAGCACTGAGCATGTGCCATGACCCTGCCTCCCTCACATACAGAGCAATCAATCTCTCCCTTTATATTCTCTAAATAAGCATGCTGAACCAGCTCCCAGCTCCAGGGAGCTTTCGCGGAGCATGCTGAAAGAAAAGGGCCCTATCGAGGGGGGTACTGTGACAAGCATCAAACCTAGACTACTTCAGATTCAAGTTGGTCAGTTAAAGATACGTCTAAATTGCCGTTAAAATACACACGATTATAAACTGTAAACAAATTTGAGACAGTTATACTCTGGAATAAAAATGTCGTGCTCAGCAGTGAGCAACCACTTCATATTTTAAAACTAGTAATTGCATTTTTCCCAAAAATAGTGACACGCATTATTTCTGACTGCAAAACACAGTGTTTCAATGGCAATCCTTTTTCTTTGAAAGGGCAGTATGGAAAACTACATAAAACAAAGATATCCCAAGTCAATTTTATTTAATTTTTTTCATTATAATTATTTGCATAAAAGCAAAATGATCAAAGTGTATGTATTGTTGGGTATGTTACATTCGGGTTAAATGAACAAAATTAATTATAGACACTTGGAGCACAGGAGGCGCCACTGGGCCCATCGTACCTCTGCCAGCTCTTTGCAATCCATTTCATCTACCTCTCCCTGGTCTTTCTACATAACCTTGTAAATTTTTCCTTTTCAAGTATATATCCAATTCCCATTTGAATGCCGCTGTTGAAACTGCTTCCACCACCCTTTAAGGCAGTGCATACTGCTCTGAGAGTTGCAGATTAAATTTAAGGTAGTGTCATTTTGAAAAGGTATCAGCATTTTGAACTTTTACAGTAATGTTTATTACTAGGCTTTGGACTGCTTGGTCTTTCTCCTTTTCTCCCGATAACATGTTCGAATAGATCTCCATCCTGCTCCCAGATTTTTGCAGCTCAAGACTTTAAAAAAAAAATTGAAGTTAAACTAAATTAATTTCACAGGTTTCTCTCTACTCATCTCTTCAAATATAATAGCAAATAAAAGATTAATTTGGAAGATGACACAGCACATCTCATCAGAACAGTGCATGCTGTACCACAAACCTGTTGCTTACAGGCTCAATCCAACAATCCATTGTTCTTATTTCAGGTTGTGTTCCATGGAGACACTTAGCAGAGGCCAGGGGTATATGTGTGTGGCTGTGTCTATGTTTGTATGTGTGTATGTGTGTGTTTGCACGAGCATGAATATCTGTGAAAGCAGCCATGAGAGTGACTGTCAGCCCAAGGTACAATTAAAAGCAGCATGTCCATGTCATTTTGCAGATTAGGATCTATATATGTACCCTCTGGAGAATACAGAACAATTTCAGTCTTAAAGGCAAGAGCTAAGAGACAACAAAATGATTTTTAAAATGTTCTAAGTATATGAATTAAGAGGACAAGATTTACAGATTGTAGATTCCTCAAAATTGTGCTTCACAAAACTATTTCCAGAATAATTGCAAGAATTTCCACTTCAAAAGTAGTAAAGTCCTTCAACAATGAAAGGATTAAAATACCAATGCTTCTAGGGAAACAAAAAAAACGAGATTATATTTTGCTGAAACTCTTCTGGATTACTTCAGTTCTCAACATTTATCAGGGGAATTGTGGATCTCCAATCACAGAAACTGCACTAAACAAAAGTATAATAGCACTGAGGAAGTTCGCGTGATTCTACTGTCAAATGTAAGTGAATTCCCTCTAAACTAAATTACAAATTTCTAGGTCAAGATGGTCTAGACAGCAAACTTCAATATGACCATAATCAAAATAGCTTTTGGGATCAAACTTGCTAGAGTATATATAACCTATCATCTTCCTCCCCAAGTTCTGTGTCGAACAAATGCTGGAGGCCACTCATTAAAGATAAAGTTTGAAAGTAAAACTGAGCTGGGTATTTCACCCATGTTTTCCTAGTGGAGCTAATGACCTATTGCTGCATCTTTGGCCAACTTCCTGTAATTTAATTTGTACCCATTCACAGCATAACACTAATCTACAGCTAATTATAACATTTGTTGTATAATATAGCTAATTTTCTAGCTCAAAGCTTTCTGTAGGAAGTGTAAGTTTGTATCCTTACATACATCACTTTTGCACAGGCTCTCTTCCACAAATGTGTCAGGTTTTAGTTGAATTAACTTATCTCTAGTAATTGCATCATCACAGTGCATCAATAATCGATTAATTACCGTGCTACTCCTACAACACATGCAATAACTGCTATTGGAGCCTATATAGTTGCAGCTTGCCTTTATATCACTTGGTTATTGAAACAAAGCATAAAAACCTATGAACAATACTACCAAAAGGTGAAACGTGAACGACAAAATCTAAGTTGACCAGTAGCTTTTAGACTACACTTAATAAACTCATTATTTTTAAGAGGAATAGAATGATACTCAACTACCATCTTTCAAATGCATGTATAAATATTTCTTTTGGGCCTCCTTATCTCGAGAGACAATGGATACGCGCCTGGAGGTGGTCAGTGGTTTGTGAAGCAGCGCCTGGAGTGGCTATAAAGGCCAATTCTGGAGTGACAGGCTCTTCCACAGGTGCTGCAGAGAAATTTGTTTGTTGGGGCTGTTGCACAGTTGGCTCTCCCCTTGCGCCTCTGTCTTTTTTCCTGCCAACTACTAAGTCTCTTCGACTCGCCACAATTTAGCCCTGTCTTTATGGCTGCCCGCCAGCTCTGGCGAATGCTGGCAACTGACTCCCACGACTTGTGATCAATGTCACACGATTTCATGTCGCGTTTGCAGACGTCTTTATAACGGAGACATGGACGGCCGTATAAATATATTTTACAAAAAATGAACACATAATATCTTTTTGCTCCCAGCTATGTTGGACCTCCTCCCAGAGACAGACAAGGAACAAACTTATATTTATATAGTGCCTTCTATATCCTCACATCCTTAGGATGTCCAACAGCATTTCACAGTCAATTTGCACACAGCAAAATCCTACAAACAATAAATGAGATAAATGACCAGTTAATTTATTCTGTTTGTGCTGGTCGCGACACTAGGAGAATTCCACAGGATCTTTTATAACTACCTGAACAGGCAAAGAGGGCATTAGTTCAATGATGCATCCAAAACACAGAATCTCTAATAATGCAGCATTTCTTTGACGCTGCAATGAATGTCAGCGTAGATCATGCACGCAAGCCCTGAAATGGGACTTGAAGCCACAACCTTCTGATTTTGAGATGAGAATGCTACCGTTAAGCCAAGCGGACACTATAAAACCAACAACAGAAATTTTACAAATCGTTCATGAGATTCAATTACTTGGATGACCAATTTTGAAGTCACATTTGAGTTCGAGAAGGATGTTCTGAGAATTTTTCAGAATGATAGTCATGCAGGTTGGTCATTAAGTCTTATGCTGTATAAATATTATAATTTAGTTGCTACAGTTGTCTCTGTACTTCCCGATGACCCACGAATGAACAAGGCTGTTTTTTTTCCATCCCAAGTAAGCAGTCATGAATACAGCAGTTAATTTTTTTTGCATTGTTTTCCAATTTTCCCAAAGATCAAGGACCCAAATTCTTCCCCAGGCCTCCATCTCCTCACCTTTGCACTTTCATCAAGGCTTCCAGCTCTACCCTGACAGATAGCTATGGACTGCTCAAGGTTTGGCAAACTGCTGATTGTGGATGGGTGGGCTCATTAATTACTGACAATTGCTTGCTGGCTGTGGTCGTGGAGAAATGGCCTTTGGCAGCTGGCTACTGGTGCTGGATGGTTGGTTTTGGTAGTTGACAGCTGGTTATGGATGTATGGTTTCATGTGATTGGTCGGTTGACTACCCTTCCTGGTTTATATAGCTCAGCGACTCACTAGATAAAATCATAAGGGGTGCATGTTTTATCTGCATCAATTGTTTAATGTGTCTTTACAGTGAATGAAGTAGCATACAACAACTACTTATATTTATATAGCGCCTTTAATGTAATGAAATATCCCAATGTGCTGCACAGGAGCATTATAAAACAAAACACTGAGTCACAAAAGGAAATATCAGGTCAAATGACCAAAAGCTTGGTCAAAGAGGTAGGTTTAAAGGAGTGTCTTAAAAGGAGGAAAGAGAGGCAGAGAGGTGTAGAAGGGTATTCCAGAGCTTGGGCCGAGGCAACCTAAGGCGTGGCCACCAATGGTAGAGCAGTTAAAATTAGGGATGCAAAAGAGGCCAGAATTAGAGAAGCACAGGTAATCAGTAGGATTATGGAGCTGGAGGATAGGCGGTGGCGTAGTGGTATTATTACTGGATTAGTAACCCAGAGACCCAGGGTATTTCTCTGGGGACATGGGTTCGAATCCCACCACAGCAGAAGGTGGAATTTGAATTTAATTAATAAATCTGGAATTAAAAGCTAGTCTAATGATGGCCATGAAACCACTGTCAATTGTTGTAAAAACCCATCTGGTTCACTAATGCCCTTTAGGAAAGGAAATCTGCTGGCCTTATCTGGACTGGCCTACATGTGACTCCAGACCCACAGCAATGTGGTTAACTCTTACACGCCCTCTAAAATGGCCTAGCAAGCCACTCAGTTGTACCTAACCGCTACAAAGTCAATAAAAAGGAATGAAACCGGACGGACCACCCGGCATTGACCTAGGCACCAAAAACGACAGCGGCAAACCCAGCCCTGTCGACCCTGCAAAGTCCTCCTTACTAACATCTGGGGGCTTGTGCCAAAGTTGGGAGAGCTGTCCCAGACTAGTCAAGCAACAGCCTGACATAGTCATATTCACGAAATCATACCTGACAGACAATGTCCCAGACACTGCCATCACCATCCCCGGGTATGTCCTGTCCCACCAGCAGGACAGACCCAGCAGAGGTGGTGGCACAGTGGTATACAGTAGGGAGGGAGTTGCCCTGGGAGTCCTCAACATCGACTCCGGACCCCATGAAGTCTCATGGCATCAGGCCAAACATGGGCAAGGTAACCACCTACTGCTTACCACCGACCGCCCTCCCCCAGCTGATGACTCAGTACTCCTCCAAGTTGAACACCACTTGGAGGAAGCACTGAGGGTGGCGAGCGCACAAAATGTACTCTGGATGGGAGACTTCAATGTCCATCACCAAGAGTGGATTGGTAGCACCACTACTGACCGAGCTGGCCGAGTCCTAAAAGACATAGCTGCTAGACTGGGTCTGCGACAGGTGGTGGGGGAACCAACACGAGGGAAGAACATACTTGACCTCATCCTCACCAATCTGCCTGCCGCAGATGCTTCTGTCCATGACAGTAGTGGTAGGAGTGACCACCGCACAGTCCTTGTGGAGACGAAGTCCCGCCTTCACATTGAGGATACCGTCCATCGTGTTGCATGGCATTATCACCGTGCTAAATGGGATAGATTTCAAACAGATCTAGCAATGCAAAACTGGGCATCCATGAGGCGCTGTGGGTCATCAGCAGCAGAATTGTACTCAACCACAATCTGTAACCTCATGGCCTGGCATATCCCCCACTCTACCATTACCATCAAGTCAGGAGAACAAGCCTGGTTTAATGAAGAGTGCAGGAGGGCATGCCAGGAGCAGCACCATGCATACCTCAAAATGAGGGGTCAACCTGGTGAAGCTACAACCCAGGACTACTTGCATGCCAAACTGCATAAGCAGCATGCGATAGACAGAGCTAAGCGATCCCATAACCAAAGGATCAGATCTAAGCTCTGCAGTCTTGCCATATCCAGCCATGAATGGTGGTGGACGATTAAACAACTAACTGGAGGATGTGGCTCCACAAATATCCCCATCCTCAATTATGGGGGAGCCCAGCACATCAGTGCGAAAGATAAGGCTGAAGCATTTGCAACAATCTTCAGCCAGAAGTGCCGAGTTGATGATCCATCTCGGCCTCCTCCTGAAGTCCCCAGCATCAAAGATGCCAGACTTCAGCCAATTCGATTCACTCCGCGTGATATCAAGAAATGAGTGAAGGCACTGGATACTGCAAAAGCTATGGGCCCTGACAATATTCCGGCAATAGTACTGAAGACCTGTGCTGCAGAACTTGCCGCGCCCCTAGCCAAGCTGTTCCAGTACAGCTACAACACTGGCATCTACCCTGCAATGTGGAAAATTGCCCAGGTATGTCCTGTACACAAAAAGCAGGACAAGTCCAAACCAGTCCATCAGCCTATTCTCAATCATCAGTAAAGTGATGGAAGGTGTCATCAACAGTGCCATCAAGCGGCACTTGCATAGCAATAACCTGCTCAGTGACACTCAGTATGGGTTCCGCCAGGGCCACTCAGCTCCTGACCTCATTACAGCCTTAGTTCAAACATGGACAAAAGAGCTGAACTCAAGAGGTGAGGTGAGAGTAACTGCCCTTGACATCAAGGCAGCATTTGACCGAGTATGGCATCAAGGAGCCCTAGCAAAACTGAGGTCAATGGGAATCAGGGGGAAAACCCTCCGCTGGCTGGAGTAATACCTAGCGCAAAGGAAGATGGTTGTGGTTATTAGAGGTCAATCATCTGAGCTCCAGGACATCACTGCAGGAGTCCCTCAGAGTAGTGTCCTAGGCCCAACCATCTTCAGCTGCTTCATCAATGACCTTCCTTCAATCATAAGGTCAGAAGTGGGGATGTTCGCTGATGATTGCACAATGTTCAGCACCATTCGTGACTCCTCAGATACTGAAGCAATCCGTGTAGAAATGCAGCAAGACCTGGACAATATCCAGGCTTGGGCTGATAAGTGGCAAGTAACATTCACGCCACAGAAGTGCCAGGCAATGACCATTTCCAACAAGAGAGAATCTAACCATCTCCCCTTGACATTCAACGGCATTACCATCGCTGAATCCCCCACTATCAACATCCTAAGGGCTACCATTGACCAGAAACTGAACTGGAGTAGCCATATAAATACTGTGGCTACAACAGCAGGTCAGAGGCTAGGAATCCTGAGGCGAGTAACTCACCTCCTGACTCCCTAAAGCTTGTCCACCATCTACAAGGCACAAGTCAGGAGTGTGATGGAATACTCTCCACTTGCCTGGATGGGTGCAGCTCCAACAACATTCAAGAAGCTCGACACCATCCAGGACAAAGCAGCCCGCTTGATTGGCACCCCATCTACAAACATTCACTCCCTCCACCACCGACGCACAGTGGCAGCAGTGTGTACCATCGACAAGATGCACTGCAGAAATGCACCAAGGCTCCTTAGACAGCACCTTCCAAACCCGCGACCTCTACCAACTAGAAGGACAAGAGCAGCAAATACAAGGGAACACCACCACCTGCAAGTTCCCCTCCAAGTCACACACCATCCTGACTTGGAACTATATTGCAGTTCCTTCACTGTCACTGCTTCAAAATCCTTGAACTCCCTTCCTAACAGCACTGTGGGTGTACCTACCCCACATAGACTGCAGCGGTTCAAGAAGGCAGCTCACCACCACCTTCTCAAGGGCAATTAGGGATGGGCAATAAATGCTGGCCTGGCCAGCGACGCCTACATCCCATGAATGAATTTTAAAAAGGGAGATAACAGAGATAGGGAGGGGTGAGGCCATGGACGGATTTGAAAACAGGGATGAAAATTTTAAAACAGGGATGAAAATTTGAAAAGAATTTTGCTTGACCGGGAGCCATGTATGTCAGCAAGCACAGGGGTGATAGGGGAACAAGTCTTGGTGCAAGTTAAGACACTGGCAACGGAATTTTGGATGATCTCAAGTTTATGGAGAGTAGAATGTGGAAGACCAGCCAGAAGTGCATTGGAATAGTTAAGTCTAGAGGTAACGAAGGCATGAATGAGAGTTTCAGCAGCAGATGAGCTGAGACGGCGAAATCAGGCGATGTTACGGAGGTGGAAATAGGCAACCTTAATGATGGCATGAATATGAGGTTGGATGCTCATTTCGGGGTCAAATGTGTCATCAAGACTGGCTTCATGTCAGATTGTTGCTAGGGAGAGGGATGGAGTCGGTAGCTAGGGAACGGAGATTGGAGTGGTGACCGAAAACAATGGCTTCAGTCTTTCCAATATTTACCTGGAGGAAATTTCTGCTCATCCAGGACTGTTGGATAAACAGGCTTATAATTTAGCAAAGGCGGAGGAGCCGAGAGAAGCGGTGGTGAAGTAGAGCTGAGAGTCATTAGCATACATGTGAAAATTAACACTGTGGTTTTGGATGATGTCGCTGAGGAGCAGCGTATAGATGAGAAACAGCAGCATATACATTAGATAGCATTTACGAATTTTCTAGTCAGAGATTTGTTTTATGTGGCCGAGTAGAATTTTGAGACCAACTTTTCCATCTGCAAGTCTTCACTGACATCCTCAACATTTGAAAAATTAGTTTTGCAATTTTTTGATATATCTTGGTTTCCCAGTATGATGCTTTTTAAAAAAAAAATTAAATACTTGTTTTGGGATTACCCATTGTTCAGTGAGATTTTCACTTGCTGTTCGGTTCTGCCTCATTCCAGTCAGTCAATGTTATATTCACAGCACCACCATTTTTTTAAATATTCGTTCATGGGACGTGGGCATCACTAGCTGGGCCAACGTTTATTGCCCATCCCTAATTTCCCTTCAGAAGGTGGTGGTGAGCTGCCTTCTTGAACTGCTGCAGTTCGTGGGGTATAGGTACACTCACATAGGAAGTGCTTTCAGGATTTTGACCCAGTGAGAGTGAAGGAACGATGATATAGTTTCAAGTCAAGATGGTGTGTGGCTTGGAGGGGAACTCGCAGGTGGTGGTGTTCCCATGAATCTACTGCCCTTGTCCTTCTTGGTAGAGGTCGTATGTTTGAAAGGTGCTGACACCTACAGGTGCAGTACCTTCAGGATTTTTGCGACCACTCACTGCTTTCAATACATAGTAGAATTATGACTTGGTCAAAAGTATTGTAATTCTTCAAATTTATAGATGATAAAATAGCAGGCAGGGCAAACATTATAAAACAATTTAACCAGGGTCAACAGCATTGCAATCCTTCAGGTAAAATCCCCAAAAGAGACTGTTGGCTGAAGTTGGAGCCCATACAATTGAAGGCAAATTACTGACCTGATTATGAAATTGGCTGAGTAGCAGAAGGCAGAGAGTAGGGATACTCTAATTGGCAGGGCATGACTGGTGGTGCCCCACAAGGATCTGTCTTGGGGCCTCAACTGTTCACCATATTTATTAACGACTCAGATGATGAAATAGAAAGCCACATATCCAAACTTGCCAATAGCACAAAGGGAGGCAGCATTGTAACTGGTGTAGATAGAAGCATAAAATTGCAAAGAGATATTGATAGATTAAGTGAAATTGTGGCAAACGGATTTCAATGTAGGCAAATGTGAGGCCATCCACTTTGGACCTAAAAAGGATAGAACAGGGACAGGACTTTCCATATGACGAAAAGCTAGAAACAGCGAGCTTCAATGAGACCGGGGGATCCCGGTACATAGATTATTAAAATGTCACGAACAGCTACTGAAAATAATCAACTGAATGCTGGCCTGTATATCTGGACGACTGGAATACATGGCGGTAAAAGTCATGCTTCAACCATACAAAGCCTTGATTACACCACATGTGGAGGACTGTGAGCAGTTCTGGGTACTACAATTTAAGAAGGATATATTCGCCTTAGAGGGAGTGCAGCATACGTTCACCAGAATGATACCTGGACTCCACAGGTTAAATTAGGAGAAATTACACAGGGTTGTATTCCCTGAAATTTAGAAGATTAAGGGATGACATGATCAAAGTTTTCAAGATATTAAGGGGAACAGATAGGTTAGGTAGGCAGAAATTATGTGGAGAAATTATTTCTGCTGGCTGAGGTGTCTAGAATGAGGGAGAATAGTCTAAAAATTAGAGCCAGACATTTTAGGATTGAAATTAGGAAACGCTTCTACATGCAAAGGGTAGAGAAGTTTGGAACTCTCTTCCACACCAGCAACTGATGTTCGATCAATTGTAAATTTTAAATCTCAGATGGCTAGATTTTTGGTATCCAAAGGTGTTGTGTGATATGGGACAAAATATGTTGTTAGGTCAAAGATCAATTGTGATCTCAATGAATGGAGGAACAGGCTCGAGGGGCTAAATGGCCTCCTCCCGTTCCTATAACGGAACCAAAAGATTACAATAATGTGGATAAGGGGTTATTACAGGTGTAAGGAACTAAAAAAGCAAGGAAAGTAGATATTCCTCTTTGCTGCGCCTGAAAACTGAGGGGAAAGGGAGCAGAGACCTATTTAGGTCAGGTCAGGTCAGGTTTGTTACTTATCAGTAACTACTGAAAAAAAAATCAAGACTGCATCTTATAGAAAAATGTTTGGGATGAATGCAAAGTTTAGGCATGATTTCCACTACTAAAGAGCTGCTCAGATGGAAGAAAGGGTACGCTGGGCTCCTGAACATCAGGCCTTTATATCTGAGGACCACTCTCCCTCTTTTGTTCAGCCAATTTTTCCCTCTGTCTTTGAACAGGACTTCATCATAACAGCAACAGCTAGCAGCACCTGCATAATCCGTAAATAAACAATTTGATATTTTGTAAGAGGACTTTGTGGTTTACTTCCTGGATAAACTACAAAGAAACTGCAAGATACCGTGCTCATTGACAGAGCTTTCACATAATGTCTTGATTCATGCCGTGGTGTTAAGCTCCTCATTACACTAATGAGCAAAAGAACATATGATTTCTGCAAAATTGATGGATAATTAGGGTGAAATTGTATGACTCCCATGTCACATAATTTCTGAACTCTGCGTGACATGGTAGCCCTCTCCCTGTTGAAACATAAATTAATTGATTTGTTCACAGTTTCCTTCAGTTTATCAACTGCAAAAGGTCAACATCCGGCGTTTCCTACATTACAACAGTGGCTACACTTCAAAAGTACTCCAATTGCTGTAAAGTGCTTTGAGACAACCAGTGGTCATGGAAAGTGCTATATAAATGTAAGTCTTTCTTTTTTGGATGCAACCAACTTAAATTACAGCAAGACTGGCAAAACACTGAATATTTTTTGAAAAATGTAATTAATTTTCTGGTAATGTAACCACAGTGTTCAGCAGAGATGCACAACAAATGACTGGAGAACTGCTGAGAAACTCAGTTAAAAATTGGAATTATGCTGAATGAGTATCAATTTCAGTCTGGAAAGGTTATAGAATCCAGTTCTGTGAACCAAGAAAGCAAGGAAACTGTTTCTGGTTAGAAAAAAAAACCCTCAGCTTCTCAAAATGAATAATTGGACAGTGGGTTATGTTGAATTGCAAACCAGAGCATTGAACAGGCTGTGGTACAGGCTTTATTCCCTTCTGTCAGACCTCTTCATTTTATTCGTTACCATATAGTCTATCGGTTCTTTTGCAAATGGAGCCTGAATAGCGAATAGAAACATTAGAAGATTGATGAGGATGAAAACCCAAATGAGACCAAGATGGAACGCCTGAAAGAGACAACAGTCTTTGAAGTTTTTTTATTCTTTCATGGAATGTGGGCATTGCTGGCAAGGCCACCATTTGTTGTCAATCCCTAATTGCCTTTGACAACCAAGTGGTTTGCTAGGACATTTTAGAGAGCAGTTTAGAGTCAACCACATTGTTGTGGATCTGGAGTCACATGTCGGCCAAACCAGGTAAGGACAGCAGATTTCCTTCCCTAAAGGACCACATGGGTTTTTACGACAATTAATGATGGTGCCATGGAACCTTTACTTAGATCAGCTTTCAATTCCAGATTTTTATTAATTAATTGAATTTAAATTCATTTGAACCCATGTCCCCAGGGCATTAGCCTGGGCCTCTGGATTACTAGTTCAGTGACATTACCACTACACCAACATCTTTCCCCATATTGATGTCCAGGAGCCCACCATACCCTTCCATCCCTCTTATCAGCTCTTTCGTACATGGAAATCATGCCAAAAATTTGCATTCACCCCAAACATTTTTCTATCAGTAATATGTAGTCTTGATTTTTTTTCTTCAGTAGTTACTAATTAACAACAAACCTGACCTGGCCTAATAGGTCTCTGCTCCCTTTCCTCAGTTTCATCAGCAGCTGCAGAGGAAAACATGGGATGTGAACAACATGACAATGTTGTCGTAGTCCTGCAATCAAACCACCTTTAATGATTCAAGAGTGAGCCTGTGAAGGGAATGCAAGAGGTCACAGCTCACCTCCAAACACAATCACCATCAAATGTGCTATTATACTGTTAAGTTTGTTGCCAATGACATAACTGAAGTTGGCAGCAAATTTACTGCAATAAAATCCATTGTGTATTGGAAGCCAAGGGGTGGCACAACTCAGCCCAGCATCAAAGTCTGCCCCTAAAATCGAGCCCTCACTTCTTACGAACACAAGCACGATCATTTACACAAAATATCCAATATAGCTTATAAACAATAAACCCAATATGCTAATGATAGGTTCAATAGAAATAAGATGAGTTGCCTCACACTCTCCTGGCCTCTCCAAACGACAGCCAAACAATAATCTAACAGACCATGCTATAAACTATGCATCAAGTATATTAAGAAGCAAAATTAAACATTCAAAAGGCAAACACAGCAGATTCCATGAAATCACTACAGTTAATTTCTCATCAATACTTTAAAACCATTTAGAAAGCAATAAAGCTCTTTTAACGCTGACATTTCTCATAACTTGAAACAGACACCTTAGAAGAAAATTTACACATGAATCAGATGGAGTTCCCACTAACCCCAACTTGACCATTCCATTTCTCCATCATAAGGACAGAAGAGAGGATTCATTTATGTTTGCACAGCATTCAGCTTCATTCAAAGCAGTTCATGTCTGCATGCAACAAGGCCTAGACAACATCCAGGCTTAATTTTCTGATAATTAACATTTGCATTACACAAGTGGCAGGCAATAACCACCTCGAACAAGGAGAGCATAACTACATGCCATTAACATTAACGACATGACTATCACTGAGATCCCCAACAGCAATGTCTTAGGACTCACCATCGACCAGAATAATTTTTTAAATTATTATTCATTCATGGGATGTGGGTATCGGTGGCTAGGCCACCATTTATTACCCATCCCTAATTTCCCTTGAGAAGGTGGTGGTGAGCTGCCTTCTTGAACCGCTGCAGTCCATGTGAGATAGGTGCACCCACAGTGCTGTTAGGATGGGAGTTCCAGGATTTTGACCCAGCGACAGTGAAGGAACAACAATATAGTTCCAAGTCAGGATGGTGTGTGACTTGGAGGGGAACTTGCATGAATCTGCTGCCCTTGTCCTTCTAGTTGGTAGCGGTCGCGGGTTTGGAAGGTGCTGTCTAAGGAGACTTGGTGCATTGCTGCAGTGCATCTTGTAGAAGGTACACACTGCTGCCATTGTGCGTTGGTGGTGGAGGGAGTGAATGTTTGTGGATGGGGTGCAAATCAAGAGGGTTGCTTTGTCCTGCATGGTGTCAAACTTCTTAAGTGTTGGAGCTGCACCCATCCAGGCATGTGGCAAGTATTCTATCACACTCTTCACCTGTGCCTTATGGACAGGCTTTGGGGAGTCAGGGGATGAGTTACTCACCGCAGGATTCCTAGCCTCTGACCTGCTTTTGTAGCCACGGTATTTATATGACTACTCCAGTTCAGTTTCTGGTCAATGGTAGCCCCTAGGAGGTTGATAGTGGGGTATTCAGCGATGGTAATGCCGTTGAATGTCAACTGGAGATTGCTACTGAACCAGCAACGTAAAAGGCATGGTTACTAGAGCAAGTCAGAGGCTGGGTATTCTGAAGTGAGTGACTAATTTCCTGACTCCCAAAACCTCTCTACAACCTACAAGGCACAAGTCAAGAGTATATTGGAATACTCTCCACTTGTGTGGATGGGTACAGTTCCAATGACATTAAAGAAGCACTACGCTATCCAGGACAAATCAGTCTACTTGATCAACATCAGATTCACTGGCTAATGCATCCACTTTCTTTAACATTGGTGTACGGTGGCTGCACTGTGTACTATCTACAGGATCCACTGCACCAACTCACCAAGGGTTCTTCTGCAGCACTGCCCAAACCTGCAACCTCCACCACCAAGGACATGGGCAGCCAGTACATGGGAACGCCATTACCTCCAAGTTTGCTTCCAATCACACACCACCCTAACTTAAGCATGCATCACCACTTTCATTGTTGCCAGGTCAAAAGGCTGGAACTCCCTATTTAACAGCACGGTGGGAGCACCTCTACCACACTGCAGTGGTTGAAAGAAGGCAGCTCACCACCACCGTGTCAGGGCAACAAAGGATGAATAATAAATGTTGGCCTTGCCAGCAATGCCTACATCCCATGAATGAATACAAAAAACACTCTGTCAACTGAATATCAAAAGAACTGTCGTTTAAACAAATCTTTTTTCGGGAAAAACTTCATTTATTTTCTAGTGGCTCAGCTGTACCTTGAGCAACCACAGAGTACAGCAGAGATGCACAAGTGACTGCAGAGCTGCTCAGAGACTCAGTCAACTGAAGATTCAATTGGTTATACTGTATTCTCATGTAACCTCACTATTTCCAGCCACTAGTAGCCACCGTAACCAGTGGCCGGTCACCACCAGCAGCCAGTCAGCCATTTAATGCCAATCACTACTTAGCCACCACAATCAGCGTCAGTCCACTCCCACTTGGTCGTGAGCTCACCATCTGCAAAAGAATCATCAATGGTGGGAGGCTTATCCCATTATCCCAAATTAGCTTTTTTTTTAGGATTTGAAACAAAATAGATCTCCAGGTCCATCACAGCGGCCCGAACAATTGGTTTCTAACTGTGCCACTATATACCTGAATTAATGGATATTGATTCAACTGCCATTTTGCAACAAAAGGCACCTGAGAATATGCGCTCATCACAGAGAACTAGCGCATCCATGTGTCAATCTCCAACCCTCTTTCACTACAGGCTAAGTATTTGCAAATAGATTATTAATCTAGCAACCATGGCTAATTTAAAAAAAAAGATTTTTTTAAATAATCACACCAACAGTAGCAATCACCTCTGATCCTGCAGTGATAAATTAACAGTTTCACCAATTTGTTTAAGTGCAAATAATCTCAATAACTGCAAACGAAAAAGGGCACAGGCATAGCTCTGGAGGGATACAAGATGGCCAGGAAGGATCTGAAGAAAGGGATTAGGAGAGCTAAGAGAGGGCATGAAAAATGCTTGGCGGGTAGGATAAAAGAAAACCCCAAGGCCTTTTACGCGTATGTCAGAAATATGAGGATGACTAGGGGGACCGTAGGTCCGGTCAAGGACAATAGCGGGAGACTGTGTGTTGAGCCGGAAGAGGTAAGTGAGGTTTTGAATGAGTACTTCTCTTCGGTATTTACGAATGAGAAGGGGTGTATTACTGAAGAGGACGGTGGGAAGCAGACTGGTAAGCTCGAGGAAGTGCTCGTTAGGAGGGAAGATGTGTTGGGGTTTTTGAATAACTTGAAGATAGACAAGTCTCCCGGGCCTGACGGGGTATATCCAAGGATGTTATGGGAAGCAAGGGATGAAATTGCAGAGCCGCTGGCAATGATCTTTTCATCTTCTCTGCTGACGGGGGTGGTACCAGGTGATTGGAGGGTGGCAAATGTTGTGCCCCTGTTCAAGAAAGGGAATAGGAACAACCCTGGGAATTACAGGCCAGTTAGTCTTACTTCGGTGGTAGGCAAGTTGATGGAAAAGGTGCTGAGGGATAGGATTTCTGAGCATCTGGAAAGACACTGCTTGATTCGGGACAGTCAGCACGGTTTTGTGAGGGGTAGGTCTTGCCTCACAAGCCTGATTGAATTCTTTGAGCAGGTGACCAAGCAAGTGGATGAGGGTAAACCAGTGGATGTGGTGTACATGGATTTTAGTAAGGCATTTGATAAGGTCCCCCATGGTAGACTTATGGAGAAAGTCAGGAGGCATGGGATAGTGGGGAATGTGGCCAGTTGGATTAAGAATTGGCTAACTGATAGAAGGCAGAGAGTGGTCTTAGATGGTAAATACTCAGCCTGGAGCCCAGTTACCAGTGGCGTGCCACAGGGATCAGTTCTGGGTCCTCTCCTGTTTGTGATTTTTATTAACGACTTGGATGAGGAAGTCGAAGGGTGGGTCAGTAAATTTGCAGATGATACAAAGGTTGGTGGAGTTGTGGATACCGAGGAGGGCTATTGTCGTCTGCAAAGGGACTTGGATAGGTTGCAGTGCTGGGCTGAAAAGTGGCAGATGGAGTTTAACCCTGAAAAGTGTGAGGTCGTCCATTTTGGAAGGACAAACACGAATGCAAAATACTGGGTTAACGGTAGGGTTCTTGGGCATGTGGAGGAGCAGAGAGACCTTGGGGTCTATGTGCATAGATCGTTGAAAGTTGCAACTCAAGTGGATAGGGCTGTGAAGAAGGCATATGGGGTGTTAGCGTTCATTAGCAGAGGGATTGAATTTAAGAGCCGTGAGGTGATGATGCAGCTGTACAGGACCTTGGTAAGGCCTCATTTGGAGTACTGTGTGCAGTTCTGGTCGCCTCATTTTAGGAAGGATGTGGAAGCCTTGGAGAGGGTGCAGAGGAGATTTACCAGGATGTTGCCTGGAATGGAGAATAAGTCTTACGAGGAAAGGCTGAACATTCTAGGCCTCTTCTCATTAGAACGGAGAAGGATGAGGGGTGACATGATAGAGGTTTATAAGATGATCAGGGGAATAGATAGGGTAGACAGTCAGAAACTTTTTCCCCGGGTGGAGCAAAGCGTTACAAGGGGTCATAAATTTAAGGTGAAGGGTGGGAGATATAAGGGGGATGTCAGGGGAAGGTTCTTTACCCAGAGAGTGGTCGAGGCATGGAATGCCTTGCCCGGGGAAGTTGTTGAGTCAGAAACTTTAGGGACTTTCAAAAGGCTTTTGGATAGGTATATGGATAAAGGAGAATGATGGGGTATAGATTAAATTGTCCTTGACAGAGGACAAAGGATCGGCACAACATTGTGGGCCGAAGGGCCTGTTCTGTGCTGTATGTTCTATGTTCTATGTTCTATGTTAAACCTCTACACTCTTAAACAAAGGGGAGAAAACAATAGTGATTCCAGAAAATAAATTATCCTAAATCATACAAAATACTACAAATCTAAACTTGTTACTTTAAGTAGAATAAGAAAGCGAAGAAAAAGATTATATTAAAGACAAGCCAGAGACTGGAACAGTAATTCTGCAACAAGCTACTCAACGAATTTTAAATCACACTATTCCTTCTGCAAGAGTTATTTCAACAAAGCCACTTTCATAATCACAGATGAACAAAATTCTGTTTAATATGCATAATTGGTGTGATATATACTTAAGTAAATAGAATGTCAATATTATGCTGCAATCTGCAGTTCTCAGATTGACCATTTTACATATTCAGTTATCTTATTACAATATAATCAGCAGTATAAATAAGCCAGCTGGAAATTTATGTATTGCCATCAACTCCCATAGGTAAACATTCAAATTGTGCAAAAGTCCCTGATCTCAAATGGGAAGAACTTTGCGCTGATTAATTATTTTTTGAAGTACAGTCATAGTTGTTAGTCACAAATAGCAATGAGATGAATGACCTGTTATTGATTGACGGAGGAATGTTGGCTCGGGCAAGAAGAGAACTTCCCTTCTCTTCAAAGAGTGCCACAGGATGTTTTAAGTTCACTAAGCTTTAACATCCCATCCAAAAGCACCCATGATAACGCAACACACCCTTGATACTTATGCCAGCCTGCATTATTCACTCAAATCCTGGCATGGGGCTTGAATCCACAATGTCCCAACTCAGAAGAATATTACTGCTGCGCCAAAATGACACTCTTAAATCCTCACTACTAAAGTTTTCTATTTTGTGCCATTCAAAAAAATCTCAACCCTCTGTAAAGCAGTCTGTCCAATATTAAATACTGCTCCTAGCCCTGGGAGATTTACTCACCCCAAACAGGATGCAAGAAGAAAAGCTGATTGTCTGATAGGTGGCCTCAGAGTCAATTCTACTACCCAAAGCTCCATCTCTCTATTGAGATCTTTTTTATTTCACTTTATTTTATTAACACTACTATAAGTCATTGCTCTCTGGTCTTCCACACATTCTAAGTTCCAAATACACCATCTTTCATGATGGCCCATTCCCTTGCATCTTTGATTGTTGAAACCAAAGTCTGCTGAATTTCTCCTTTTCTAACCCATTCTTTTCCAGGGCCTCAGAGCTGTACAAGTCCGCACCTTCCTCTCATCCAATAAAATACAGACTTTTAAAATCCAAAGCTCTTGTCACACAACCACCACTACTTAATGTAGCATGTTTATCTGTGCTGCTCTTTTCAACTTTGTTAGTCTACTGCATGATCTTTGTCTTGTGTTTCTCAATAGATTTTTTTTTTAAATCAGAAGGCAATTTTTATACCATAACTTAGCCAATTGAAATTTGCGCTGCTACTATACACCCTTTTAAAGTTACAATATAGACTAACAATTGCTCATCTATAGGATAGATGTCTCTTTTGTCTGTATTTATTGCCCTTCCTTTCTTTAAGATGTCCACTCTTGCTACGGTTTGTAAACACAAATACTGGTCCCCTGTGCACACCTTTCCCAAATAGCCATTCATCCTGCATGATGCTTGACAGCGAGTGTTGCCAGGCTATTTCACCATAGCGGCATCACAATCTAGGCTTTATCTAATCTTGTCTGACATGCACTTATTGAGTGGTAATCAGGAGTGAGCAAGCCTAGTCCAAGGGTAATATAGCCAATCGAGGTGCACCAGACAGTTCTTGTCAGGCGGAGATCAGCTAATTCAGCACTATGTCCAGTTTCACAAGTTTTTGATCTGTCTATCTCAAATTTCAAATGGACTAATCATAACCTAAGTAACCATAATCTAAATATAGATACTTTTCTTCAGACATAATTTAAATCACTGAAAAAACTGTAGTGTATATTTAAAAAGCTTGGTTTGCATATAAACTTGCAAGTGGGAGCAGATAGCCCAATTGGGACAGTTTCATTCAAAGAGCTTTAACAGAAAAGAGTTTAGATTTTGTTTCCTAGTCTCTGCCTTACTATGAAACGAGGCAAAATGGAATGAAGGCTCACTTGCAATGCAGAATGGCAAAATCTGATTAAACAACAATTTCAGGTGGATAAGTTGGTTATTTGAGCATGTAAAATCTGATCACTTGTCCAATGAGAGCATTGGATGGTGATGGTAGTGTCTGGGACATTGTTGCTTGACTAGTCTGTGGGACAGCTCTCCCAACTTTGGCACAAGCCCCCAGATGTTAGTAAGGAGGACTTTGCAGGGTCGACAGGGCTGGGTTTGCCATACCTTTTTATTGACTTCGTAGCGGTTAGATACAACTGAGTGGCTTGCTAGGCCATTTCAGAGGGCATGTAAGAGTCAACCCCATTGCTGCGGGTCTGGAGTCACATATAGTCCAGACCAGGTAAGGACATTAGTGACACAAAAACAAGAAATGCTGGAATCACTCAGCAGGTCTGGCAGCATCTGTGGAAAGAGAAGCAGAGTTAACGTTTCGGGTCAGTGACCCTTCTTCGGAACTGACAAATATTAGAAAAGTCACAGATTATAAGCAAGTGAGGTGGGGGTGGGGCAAGAGATAACAAAGGAGAAGGTGCAGATTGGACCAGGCCACATAGCTGACCAAAAGGTCACGGAGCAAAGGCAAACAATATGTTAATGGTGTGTTGAAAGACAAAGCATTAGTACAGATTAGGTGTAAATACACTGAATATTGAACAGCAGCAAGTGCAAACCTGAAAAAAAACCTGAAAAAAACAGTGGGTAAGCAAACTGAACAAACTAAGATGAAATGAAATAAATGCAAAAAAAGATTGTAAAAAATGTAAAAAAGAATGTAAAAAAAAGGAAGAAAAAATAACTAAAAATGAAAGTAAAATGGGGGGCTATCATGCTCTGAAATTATTGAACTCAATGTTCAGTCCGGCAGGCTGTAGTGTGCCTAATCGGTAGATGAGATGCTGTTCCTCGAGCTTGCGTTGATGTTCACTGGAACACTGCAGCAATCCCAGGACAGAGATGTGAGCATGAGAGCAGGGGGGAGTGTTGAAATGGCAAGCAACCGGAAGCTCAGGGTCCTCCTTGCGGACTGAGCGGAGATGTTCTGCAAAGCGGTCACCCAGTCTGCGCTTGGTCTCCCCAATGTAGAGGAGACCACACTGTGAGCAGCGAATACAGTACACTACATTGAAAGAAGTACAAGTAAATCGCTGCTTCACCTGAAAGGAGTGTTTGGGGCCTGGGATAGTGAGGAGAGAGGAGGTAAATGGGCAGGTATTACACCTCCTGCGATTGCAGGGGAAGGTGCCCTGGGACGGGGACGAGGTGGTGGGGGTAATGGAGGAGTGGACCAGGGTGTCGCGGAGGGAACGATCCCTTCGGAATGCTGACAGGGGAAGATGCAACTGGTAGTGGCATCACGCTGGAGGTGGCGAAAATGGCGGAGGATGATCCTTTGGATATGGAGGCTGGTGGGATGAAAAGTGAGGACAAGGGGAACCCTGTCACGGTTCTGGGAGGGAGGGGAAGGGGTGAGGGTAGAGGTGCGGGGAATGGGTCGGACACGGTTGAGGGCCCTGTCAACCACAGTGGGGGGAAATCCTCGGTTGAGGAAAAAGGAGGTCATATCAGAAGCACCGTCATGGAAGGTAGCATCATCACAGCAGATGCGTCGGAGACGGAGAAACTGGGAGAATGGAATGGAGTCCTTACAGGAGGTAGGGTGTGAAGAAGTGTAGACGAGGTAGCTGTGGGAGTCGGTGGGCTTATAATGGATATTGGTAGACAACCTATCCCCAGAGATGGAGACAGAGAAGTCGAGGAAGGGAAGTGTCAGAGATGGACCATGTAAAGGTGAGAGAAGTGTGGAAATTAGAAGCAAAGTTGATAAAGTTTTCTAGTTCGGGGCGGGAGCAGGAAACGGCACCGATACAGTCATCAATGTACCGGAAAAAGAGTTGGGGGAGGGGGCCTGAGTAGGACTGGAACAAAGAATGCTCGACATATCCCACAAAAAGACAGGCATAACTAGGACCCATGCGGGTACCCATAGCAACACCTTTTACTTGAAGGAAGTGCGTGGAGTTGAAGGAGAAGTTGTTCAATATGAGAACAAGTTCAGCCAGGCGGAGGAGGGTGGTGGTGGATGGGGACTGGTTGGGCCTCTGTTCCAGGAAGAAGCGGAGAGCCCTCAAACCGTCCTGGTGGGGGATGGAGGTGTAGAGCGATTGGACGTCCATAGTGAAAAGGAGGCAGTTGGGACCAGGAAACTGGAAATTGTCAAAATGACGTAGGGCGTCAGAAGAGTCACGGATGTAGGTGGGAAGAGACTGGACCAGCAGAGAAAAGATAGAGTCTAGATAGGAAGAAATAAGTTCAGTGGGGCAGGAGCAGGCTGACACAATGGGTCTGCCGGGACAGTCCCGTTTGTGGATTTTGGGAAGGAGGTAGAAGCGGGCTGTCCGGGGTTGTGGGACTATGAGGTTGGAAGCCGTAGAGGGAAGATCTCCAGAGGAGATGAGGTCAGTGACAGTCCTTTGGACGGTGGCTTGATGTTCGGTGGTGGGGTCATGGTCCAGAGGGAGGTAGGAAGAGGTGTCTGTGAGTTGGCGTTGAGCTTCTGCAAGGTAGAGGTCGGTACGCCATACAACAACAGCACCACCCTTGTCTGCAGGTTTGATGACCATGTCGGGGTTAGACCTGAGAGAACGGAGTGCCTCAAGTTCAGAGGGGGACAGGTTAGAGTGAGTGAGGGGGGCAGAGAAATTGAGACGACCAATGTCTCGCCGACAGTTTTCAATGAAGAGATCAAGAGCGGGTAAGAGGCCAGGGGGAGGGGTCCAGGTAGAGGGAGAATGCTGGAGGCGGGTGAATGGGTCTGCTGGTCGGGGGGAGGACTCCTGGTCGAAGAAGTGAGCCCGGAGGCGGAGGCGATGGAAGAAGAGCTCAACGTCATGCCGAGCGCGAAATTCATTGAGGTGGGGGCGTAAGGGGATAAAACTGAGACCTTTGCTGAGTACAGAACGCTCAACATCAGAGAGGGGGAGGTCAGAGGGTATAGTGAATACACGGCAAGGGGTCAGATCAGAAGGGGTGGGGTCAGAGGGAAGTGAAGCGGAAGGAGGATCTGGAGGGGCATTAGTCCCCATCAGCTGCTGGAGCTTGCGTTCCTTAACACCTGAAAGGAAGAAAAAAAGTTTTTTGTTAATGCGTCGGATGAGACGTAAGATGAGATGAAACTGCAGAGTAGAACAGCTTTGAGATAAGGTGAGACGGTGCTGCTGGAGAGAGAGGTCCAGTGTGTGCATGTGGCGGCGCATAGCACTGAGTGTGGATCTCAGGATGCGGCGAGAGTAGCAGTCCGAGGAACGTTGTATTTCTCGGAGATACCTGTGATCCTGGGTGGTTTCAAAGCATGATGGGTGAAACTGCAGTTGGAATCCACGTGGAATAAGTCGGAGCCGGAGACAGTCACTGAGGAAGGAGATGTGGCTGTGAAAACGAGTTTTGGTAGATGGAATTTTTCAGGTTTGTACTTGCTGCTGTTCAAAATTCAGTGTATTTACACCTAATCTGTACTAATGCTTTGTCTTTCAACACACCATTAACATATTGTTTGCCTTTGCTCCGTGACCTTTTGGTCAGCTATGTGGCCTGGTCCAATCTGCACCTTCTCCTTTGTTATCTCTTGCCCCACCCCCACCTCACTTGCTTATAATCTGTGACTTTTCTAATATTTGTCAGTTCCGAAGAAGGGTCACTGACCCGAAACGTTAACTCTGCTTCTCTTTCCACAGATGCTGCCAGACCTGCTGAGTGATTCCAGCATTTCTTGTTTTTGTTTCAGATTTCCAGCATCCGCAGTATTTTGCTTTTATTAAGGACATTAGTGAACCAGCGGCGACAGGGAGAGCGAGGTGGCAGCTGGCGGCGACAGGGAGAGCGAGGTGGCAGCTGGCGGCGACAGGGAGAGCGAGGTGGCAGCTGGGTAAGTGAGTTTACAACTTATATAAACTTACCTTGTTGTTTTGGCGGTTTCTTTTTGCAGCGGCGACAGGGAGAGCGAGGTGGCAGCTGGGTAAGTAAGTCCTATATATTTGGGCAGCGGCTGAACCCGAGACACTACACCTGTAGTGTCTCCCACCCGCCCTCCTCCTCTAACCAAAAAAAAAGGACTCGGTAGTGTGCAGATAAGGTAAGGCTTTTTCTATTTTTTTTTTCCTGTGATTGGTGAAAACTTTTCGTTCCTTTTTCGTTTATCTAAGTTAAGACTAACTTAAGCTTAAGATTGAAAATGGCAGGAGATCTCAGACCCGTGTTATGCTCCTCTTGCTCAATGTGGAAGCTCAGGGACACGGCTGATGTTCCTGACTCCTTCACGTGCTGGAAGTGTGTCCAGCTGCAGCTCTTGTTAGACCGCATGACGGCTCTGGAGCTGCGGATGGACTCACTTTGGAGCATCCGCGATGCTGAGGAGGTCGTGGATAGCACGTTTAGTGAATTGGTCACACCGCAGATAAAGATTGCTGAGGGTGAAAGAGAATGGGTGACCAAAAGGCAGAGAAAGAGCAGGAAGGCAGCGCAGGTGTCCCCTGCGGTCATCTTCCTCCAAAACAGGTATACCGTTTTGGACACTGTTGAAGGAGATGGCTCACCAGGGGAAGGCAGCAGTAGCCAGGTTCATGGCACCGTGGTTGGCTCTGCTGTTCGGAAGGGCGGGAAAAAGAGTGGAAGGGCTATAGTTATCGGGGATTCGATTGTAAGGGGAGTAGATAGGCGGTTCTGTGGTCGAAAACGAGACTCCCGAATGGTATGTTGCCTCCCAGGTGCACGGGTCAGGGATGTCTCAGATTGGCTGCAGAACATTCTGAAAGGGGAGGGTGAACAGCCAGTTGTCGTTGTGCACATAGGCACCAATGATATAGGTAGAAAACAGGATGAGGTCCTACAAGCAGAATTTAGGGAGTTAGGAGCCAAGTTAAAAAGTAGGACCTCAGAGGTAGTAATCTCAGGATTGCTACCAGTGCCACGTGATAGTCAGAGTAGAAATGAAAGAATAGTCAGGATGAATGCGTGGCTTGAGAGATGGTGCAGGAGGGAGGGGTTCAGATTTTTGGGACATTGGGACCGGTTCTGGGGGAGGTGGGACTATTACAAATTGGATGGTCTACACCTGGGCCGGACTGGAACCAATGTCCTTGGGGGTGCTTTTGCTAACGCTGTTGGGGAGGGTTTAAACTAATGTGGCAGGGGGATGGGAACCAAATGAGGAGGTCAGTGGACAGTAAGGAGGTAGTAACTAAAGCCTGTAAGGAACTAGATAATGAAGTCAGCGTGACTAAGGAAAAGAGTAGACAGGGAGCAGATGATGAACGCAAAGGCACCGGTGGTCTGAGGTGCATTTGTTTTAATGCAAGAAGTGTAGTAGGTAAGGCAGATGAACTTAGGGCCTGGATTAGTAGTTAGGAAAATGATGTTATTGCTATTACTGAGACTTGGTTGAGGGAAGGGCATGATTGGCAACTAAATATCCCAGGATATCGATGCTTCCGGCGGGATAGAGAGGAAGGTAAAAGGGGTGAAGGAGTTGCAGTACTGGTCAAAGAGGATATCACAGCTGTGCTGAAGGAGGGCACTATGGAGGACTCGAGCAGTGAGGCAATATGGGCAGAACTCAGAAATAGGAAGGGTGCGGTAACAATGTTGGGGCTGTACTACAGGCCTCCCAACAGTGAGCGTGAGATAGAGGTACAAATATGTAAACAGATTATGGAAAGATGTAGGAGCAACAGGGTGGTGGTGATAGGAGATTTTAATTTTCCCAACATTGACTGGGATTCACTTAGTGTTAGAGGTCCAGATGGAGCAGAATTTGTAAGGAGCAACCAGGAGGGTTTTCTAGAGCAGTATGTAAATAGTCCAACTCGGGAAGGGGCCATACTGGACCTGGTGTTTGGAAATGAGCCCGGCCAGGTGGTTGAAGTTTCAGTAGGGGACTACTTTGGGAATAGTGATCACAATTCCGTAAGTTTTAGAATACTCATGGACAAAGGCGAGAGTGGTCCCATAGGAAGAGTGCTAAATTGGGGGAAAGCCAACTAGACCAAAATTCGGCAGGAGCTGGGGAATGTAGATTGGGAGCAGCTGTTTGAAGGTAAATCCACATTTGATATGTGGGAGGCTTTTAAAGAGAGCTTGATTAGCGTGCAGGAGAGACATGTTCCTGTGAAAATGAGGGATAGAAATGGCAAGATTAGGGAACCATGGATGACAGGTGAAATTGTGAGACTAGCTAAGAGGAAAAAGGAAGCATACATAAGGTCTAGGAGGCTGAAGAAAGATGAAGCTTTGAAAGAATATCGGGAACGTAGGACCAATCTGAAACGAGGAATTAAGAGGGCTAAAAGGGGTCATGAAATATCTTTAGCAAACAGGGTTAAGGAAAATCCCAAAGCCTTTTATTCATATATAAGGAGCAAGAGGGTAACTAGAGAAAGGATTGGCCCACTCAAGGACAAAGGAGGAAAGTTATGCGTGGAGTCAGAGAAAATGGGTGAGATTCTAAACGAGTACTTTGCATCGGTATTCACCGAGGAGAGGGACATGACGGATGTTGAGGTTAGGGACAGATGTTTGATTACTCTAGGTCAAGTCGGCATAAGGAGGGAGGAAGTGTTGGGTATTCTAAAAGGCATGAAGGTGGACAAGTCCCCAGGTCCGGATGGGATCTATCCCAGGTTACTGAGGGAAGCGAGACAGGAAATAGCTGGGGCCTTAACAGATATCTTTGCAGCATCCTTAAACACGGGTGAGGTCCCGGAGGACTGGAGAATTGCTAATGCTGTCCCCTTGTTTAAGAAGGGTAGCAGGGATAATCCAGGTAATTATAGACCGGTGAGCCTGACGTCAGTGGTAGGGAAGCTGCTGGAGAAGATACTGAGGGATAGGATCTATTCCCATTTGGAAGAAAATGGGCTTATCAGTGATAGGCAACATGGTTTTGTGCAGGGAAGGTCATGTCTTACCAACTTAATAGAATTATTTGAGGAAGTGACAAAGTTGATTGATGAGGGAAGGGCTGTAGATGTCATATACATGGACTTCAGTAAGGCGTTTGATAAGGTTCCCCATGGTAGGCTGATGGAGAAAGTGAAGTCGCATGGGGTCCAGGGTGTACTAGCTAGATGGATAAAGAACTGGCTGGGCAACAGGAGACAGAGAGTAGCAGTGGAAGAGAGTTTCTCAAAATGGAGACGTGTGACCAGTGGTGTTCCGCAGGGATCCGTGCTGGGACCACTGTTGTTTGTGATATACATAAATGATTTGGAGGAAAGTATAGGTGGTCTGATTAGCAAGTTTGCAGACGACACTAAGATTGGTGGAGTAGCAGATAGTGAAGGGGACTGTCAGAGAATACAGCAGAATATAAATAGATTGGAGAGTTGGGCAGAAAAATGGCAGATGGAGTTCAATCAGGGCAAATGCGAGGTGATGCATTTTGGAAGACCCAATTCAAGAGTGAATTATACAGTAAATGGAAAAGTCCTGGGGAAAATTGATGTACAGAGAGATTTGGGTGTTCAGGTCCTCTTTCTTTTGGGCCTCCTTATCTCGAGAGACAATGGATACGCGCCTGGAGGTGGTCAGTGGTTTGTGAAGCAGCGCCTGGAGTGGCTATAAAGGCCAATTCTGGAGTGACAGGCTCTTCCACAGGTGCTGCAGAGAAATTTGTTTGTTGGGGCTGTTGCACAGTTGGCTCTCCCCTTGCGCCTCTGTCTTTTTTCCTGCCAACTACTAAGTCTCTTCGACTCGCCACAATTTAGCCCTGTCTTTATGGCTGCCCGCCAGCTCTGGCGAATGCTGGCAACTGACTCCCACGACTTGTGATCAATGTCACACGATTTCATGTCGCGTTTGCAGACGTCTTTATAACGGAGACATGGACGGCCGGTGGGTCTGATACCAGTGGCGAGCTCGCTGTACAATGTGTCTTTGGGGATCCTGCCATCTTCCATGCGGCTCACATGGCCAAGCCATCTCAAGCGCCGCTGACTCAGTAGTGTGTATAAGCTGGGGATGTTGGCCGCTTCAAGGACTTCTGTGTTGGAGATATAGTCCTGCCACCTGATGCCAAGTATTCTCCGAAGGCAGCGAAGATGGAATGAATTGAGACGTCGCTCTTGGCTGGCATACGTTGTCCAGGCCTCGCTGCCGTAGAGCAAGGTACTGAGGACACAGGCCTGATACACTCGGACTTTTGTGTTCCGTGTCAGTGCGCCATTTTCCCACACTCTCTTGGCCAGTCTGAACATAGCAGTGGAAGCCTTACCCATGCGCTTGTTGATTTCTGCATCTAGAGACAGGTTACTGGTGATAGTTGAGCCTAGGTAGGTGAACTCTTGAACCACTTCCAGAGCGTGGTCGCCAATATTGATGGATGGAGCATTTCTGACATCCTGCCCCATGATGTTCGTTTTCTTGAGGCTGATGGTTAGGCCAAATTCATTGCAGGCAGACGCAAACCTGTCGATGAGACTCTGCAGGCATTCTTCAGTGTGAGATGTTAAAGCAGCATCGTCAGCAAAGAGGAGTTCTCTGATGAGGACTTTCCGTACTTTGGACTTCGCTCTTAGACGGGCAAGGTTGAACAACCTGCCCCCTGATCTTGTGTGGAGGAAAATTCCTTCTTCAGAGGATTTGAACGCATGTGAAAGCAGCAGGGAGAAGAAAATCCCAAAAAGTGTGGGTGCGAGAACACAGCCCTGTTTCACACCACTCAGGATAGGAAAGGGCTCTGATGAGGAGCCACCATGTTGAATTGTGCCTTTCATATTGTCATGGAATGAGGTGATGATACTTAGTAGCTTTGGTGGACATCCGATCTTTTCTAGTAGTCTGAAGAGACCACGTCTGCTGACGAGGTCAAAGGCTTTGGTGAGATCAATGAAAGCAATGTAGAGGGGCATCTGTTGTTCACGGCATTTCTCCTGTATCTGACGAAGGGAGAACAGCATGTCAATAGTCGATCTCTCTGCACGAAAGCCACACTGTGCCTCAGGGTAGACACGCTCGGCCAGCTTCTGGAGCCTGTTCAGAGCGACTCGAGCAAAGACTTTCCCCACTATGCTGAGCAGGGAGATTCCACGGTAGTTGTTGCAGTCACCGCGGTCACCTTTGTTTTTATAGAGGGTGATGATGTTGGCATCGCGCATGTCCTGGGGTACTGCTCCCTCGTCCCAGCACAGGCATAGCAGTTCATGTAGTGCTGAGAGTATAGCAGGCTTGGCACTCTTGATTATTTCAGGGGTAATGCTGTCCTTCCCAGGGGCTTTTCCGCTGGCTAGGGAATCAATGGCATCACTGAGTTCCGATTTGGTTGGCTGTATGTCCAGCTCATCCATGACTGGTAGAGGCTGGGCTGCATTGAGGGCAGTCTCAGTGACAGCATTCTCCCTGGAGTACAGTTCTAGGTAGTGCTCAACCCAGCGGTCCATCTGTTTGCGTTGGTCAGTGATTATGTCCCCCGATTTAGATTTGAGGGGGGTGATCTTCTTGATGGTTGGCCCAAGAGCTCTCTTCATGCCATCATACATTCCTCTGATGTTTCCGGTGTCTGAGGCCAGCTGAATATGACTGCATAGGTGTTGCCAGTTCCCAGTTCCCTGTCCATTGTTCCCTGAAGGTGGCAACGCAGGTCAATAGCGTGGTCAAGAAGGCATACGGCATGCTTTCCTTCATCGGACGGGGTATTGAGTACAAGGGTTGGCAGGTCATGTTACAGTTGTATAAGACTTTGCTTCGGCCACATTTGGAATACTGCGTGCAGTTCTGGTCGCCACATTACCAAAAGGATGTAGATGCTTTGGAGAGGGTGCAGAGGAGGTTCACCAGGATGTTGCCTGGTATGGAGGGCGCTAGCTATGAAGAGAGGTTGAGCAGATTAGGATTATTTTCATTAGAAAGACGGAGGTTGAGGGAGGACCTGATTGAGGTGTACAAAATCATGAGAGGTATAGACAGGGTGGATAGCAAGAAGCTTTTTCCCAGAGTGGGGGATTCAATTACTAGGGGTCACGAGTTCAAAGTGAGAGGGGAAAAGTTTAGGGAGGATATGCATGGAAAGTTCTTTACGCAGAGGGTGGTGGGTGCCTGGAACGCGTTGCCAGCGGAGGTGGTAGACGCGGGCACGATAGCGTCTTTTAAGATGTATCTGGACAGATACATGAATGGGCCGGAAGCAAAGAGATACAGACCCTAAGAAAATAGGCGACATGTTTAGATAGAGGATCTGGATCGGCACAGGTTTGGAGGGCCGAAGGGCCTGTTCCTGTGCTGTAATTTTCTTTGTTCTTTGTTCAGATGGGTTTTTACAACAATCGACAATGGTTTCATGGCCATCATTAGACTAGCTTTTTAATTCCAGATTTTTTTAGTAATTGAAATCAAATTCCACCTTCTGCTGTGGTGGGATTTGAACCATGACCCCAGAGAAATACCCTGGGTCTCTGGTTTACTAATCCAGTGACAATACCACTACGCCACTGCCTCCAAAGTCTCTTTCAAAAGCTGTTCTATTGCAGCTGGATGCTTGGAGATGCACAACAGCAATCCAAAATGATTTGTCCTCCAATTTCTCCTTCATCTCAAAGGGTAACTACGCAGTCTATACTCTGCTCCCACTCCCATTAGCATGGCATTGTGCTGCTCATCACTCGATGAGCAATGCATTACATTCAAATTTTAAGAACGTAATGATTCCAAACATAAAATTTAAGTTTTGTTTAAAAACTCCTGAGCATTTTGTTTGGTGTTCATCTGAAATTGCATGTTTTTTGATAAATGAAATTCATCATTTTGTGACTTCTTGCACCAAAGGTTGGTAATTCTATAGTGTTCTCTATACTGCCTAATTTGACAAACCACAACTCTGGAAAAGAATCCCCTCCTACACAAGAATGACTTCTTCAATTACACCTCTCGCTGCCTCCCACCACCCATCCAGCTCTGTAATCATTCATTTTTGATGCCTACACACTAATTGGAATATTGGAATAGCTAAGGTGATGTCAATCCTCTTCCCTCACTCTAATTAGCAGCAAAACCAGTGGAAAACAAAAAATATATTAGAAATTAAGTGTAGTGATGCTCTAAATGTTACTAGTTTACTTTGTAAATACTGTACGGCAAAGTATTTTCAAAGTGTGCTATAATGCTAACATATCAATTCTACTAAATTCTGGTGAACAATGCTTTTTTTTCTTTCTCCAATTTTACAATCCAATGATTGGAAATGGTTTCATTTTTTAAAAAAAATTTGAGCTTCAAGCGTCAGCTGGGCTCAGTTGATAGCACTGCATTTCAGTCAGACAATTACAGATGCAAGTCCCAATCCAGAATGTGAGTACACAAACTAGGCTGCCAATCCAATACACTGCTGAAGGAGATCTGCAGTGCCACGAGTTGAATTAGATTAAGCATTCAAGAAATAATGAACATGTACATTTATTCAGCATCTTTCACATCCTTGGAACATCCCAAAGCACCTTACAGACAAAGAACTACATCCGAACTTCAATCATTGTTATTAGGTAGACAACTGTGATAGCCAATTTACATATAGCAAAGTCTCCCAAAGAGCAAATTAGATTAAGAACATAAAAAATAGGGGCAGGAGTAGACCATACTGTCCCTTGAGCCTGCTCCGCCATTCAATCGATCATGGCTGATCTTCTGCATCAACTCCACTTCCCGCCCACTCCCCATATCCCTAGATTCCCTGAAACACCAAAAATCTATCTCAGCCTTATTTATACTCAATGATGGAGCATCTACAACCCTGTGGGGTATAGAATTCCAAAGATTCACAACCCTCTGACTGAAGAAGTTTCTCCTCATCTCAGTCCTAAATGATCAACCCCTTAACCTGTGACAGTGCCCCTATGTTTTAGATGCCCCAGCCAGAGGAAGTGACCTCTCAGTAATTACCCTGCCAAGCCCCTTCAGAATCTTGTGTGTTTCCATGAGGTCACCTCTCATGCTTTTAAACTCCAGACAGTTTACTCAGCTTATCATAGATTAAACCAATACCTCATTTGCCTATTCCTGTGGTTCTGGCAAACAAAGACCACAAGGCATTATTTGAAGAAGAGTTGGAAGTTCTCCTGGTGACCCTGTCAACATCCCTCCCTCAACCAGCAGCACCAAAAACAAATTAGTTGATCATTTATCCACATGTTATTTGTGAGTTCTGCTGTGCACAAATTGCCTACTGTATTTACTTATACATCAGTCTCTCAACCTCAAAATAATTTGTTGTGTAAGCTTTTGGGACATTGCTATGATGCATAATATGGTACTATATAAATAAAAGTCTGGCTTTTGCTTTAAGCTGGTGTATTTAACAGAGCTCTATATAGATTGTAAGCTACATTTAGCCACATTTGGTGTATGCCATACATTTGCAAATTCACATGCAATAGCTGTACTAATTTGTTGTATTTTTGTATTAAGTTTTATTTAAATAATAATGAACCCACACATGCCACCTAAAAAAAACAAAATTCATCCTGTTCTCATTTTCCACGCCTGTAAGCTATTAATCTTTATAGCTTTCAGATGTCAGCTCTATATGCAGACATATTAAAGGGATAGGGAAAATTACAAATGCAAGAATAAAAGCTCAAAACTTGAATAGAATCAGGAAGGGAAGGTTTGAGCATAGCCATGGATTTCAATAATTATTTTTATGCAAAACATTAAAAATTATAAAAACTCAAGATACCAAAATGTGTATTAATATAAGCACGCCTAGTCCAGTACCAAAACTGAAAACACTAGAAATACAGAGAAGGAGCGAACTTATACAACACCTTATCACAGCCTAACGATGTCCCAGTATGCTTGGCATCCAATAAGTTACTTTTGAAATTAAGTTACTGTTGCTACATCGGCAAGAGTAATTTTACTCATAGCAAATTCCTACAAAGGAGAAATATTGGCCATGCCAACATGAGAATTCCCTGTTCTTCAAATAGTAACATGGCATTTCTAATGTTCTCCTGTGTAGATGCCATGGTTCAACACCTCACCTGAAAGATGGCACCTCCGACAACGCAGCACTCCCTCAGCACTGTGTTCAAGACCTGCAGTGGAGTTTGAACTCCCAAATTTGGCTCAGAGACAAGTATGTTGAGTCAAACAACCACTATACCAAGGTCTTAAAGCGTGTGAAGAGAGAAAAGTTAGATTAACCTGTGGGAGGAATATGAGTCTGTCTTTTTCTCTTTTCACAGATAAATACATATTTTCTGTTAGCATTTCAAATATCCAGGTTCTTTTATCTCTACAAGCTAAAACCATTTTAAAACCACATTACAAACTACCGACAATACAGTACTCTTTGAATAACCAAACTATCACTGAAAATAACAGGCTGGGAACAGCACCGTAATAACACATGCACTATATATTATATGAAGTCAAACCAGTGTGAGATGATGGTCTGCTGAAGAGCGTCACACCTCACAGTTTTAGTGTGCTCTGCAATCTTCTGGATTATTCTACTACTTCTGTGTTGATGTACAATCAAAGCCACATTAGTATCTCGCAAATTATAAAATCAGCCTTAGTCTGGATTTCTGATGTTACTGCATATGAAAGATGACTCCTGTTCCAGCAGGATCTTTCACCAGTACCCCATTTGTATTACAGTGCCACTGACACCAGCAGCCAAAACCTCATTCACAGCAGTACACTGCAAGAAGTAGTGACAGTGGCACCGCAGGAGTCAAGAACAGCATCAGGATGGTGGCTTCTCAAGTTCGCAGCACTGCTGCTGACAAAAGCATAATGGCTGTGATGGATGGCATGGGCCTCCATTTTTCTTAGGTTGTGGGGAAGCTGCGCTATCAGTCCACCTGTACACAACAATGTGTTTTTTTTTTTCACACTTGACCTGTATGGACTTGTTCCCTTGTTTCGCTCTCCCCACCCACATCAAGAAGATTCGCAGACACTGATGTTTCTGAACCGTTATTGCAGCATAGGCATTTATGCTTTTTAGATCACTTTATATCGTGCAAAGTTTATATTAAGTCTTTGTAAAATACATCAGCACAATGTATACTCTTCTTTTGAAAGTGGACATCTTCAAACCACTAGTGCTTCCAACAGCAGTAAGATTATCAACAACTTCCACAACGTATTTCAGGGTACACCTGTGATTTTCAGTGCAATAATTTTGAATTACTGTAAATCAAATGACAAAATTCTCACAATGTTCGGTAAATATCCCATAAATTATTTTTAAAATAATGAACTACATCTTTTTACATACATTCATCCACAGGTTCAGATTCCAGTAAGTCCATGCTTGTCATTTTACATTGGCATGCTGTAGGCTTGTTCTAATTATCAGCCTCAAATCTGCACTAGTTTCAACACTGTGGATCAGAAAGAACTTGCATTTCCATTTATAAAGCACCTTTCACGGCCTCAGGAAGTCCCAAAGTGGTACACTTTTAAAGTCTAGTCACTGTTGTAATGTAGGAAATGACAGCAGCTGATGTGCGTACACCAAGGTCTCACAAATAACAATAAGATAAATGGCTAGATAATTTATTTTGGTGATGCTGGTTGAGAGATAAATGTTGGCCAGCATACCAGGATAACTCCCCTGCTCTTTTTTGAATACTGCCATGGGATTCTAATCCACCTGAGAGGGGAGACGGGGCCTCAGTTTAAGGTCTTATCTGAAAGATAGCACAACACTCCCTCAGTGCTCCACTGGAGTGTCAGCCTAGATTATGGGCTCAAATCTATGCAACAAGAACCATGGCTGACATCTCCTGCAGGTAAACAATCCCAAAAGTTTGATGAAAAACCGCCAAATAATTTAAAATATGGAGCTAATGTGTTGATTTACCAACGTTAAAATGGTCCTATGTTAAAGCAGATTTAGTCATTGGAAATTACGACACTAAACTATCAATAGTAATCTTTGTTTTTCACTCCAAAACAGATGTGAAGAGGGATACCAGCAAACTAGTATCAAATCACGACATTGGTATTTCTACTGCTTAAGCACTGGAAGAACAATAGCTCCCTCCCGAGTTGAGTGAGGCCAAGGGTAATGCTGCAACCAGCCAAAACAGGTTTTACTGAACTGCCAAACCTTTGTTTCACATATCCACTTCATTGAATGTAGCGAGGTCATATTCTATGCTGTAAATGATCATCCACGAGTTGAAAATTTTCCTGTACACATTTTTAAAAATGACCTTGAAGTGCCTGACGCTCTGATGCAAATGCCAGAAAACTATGAACTCTGCCAGTTCAGTAATAAGCAATATCATCTCCAACAGGTGATATTCTGCTTTGCTTTTGCACACAAGGGGCCAATTATACTGTGCTGCGCAAAGCCTTTTTAAAACTTTGAAAAAATTCTGGCATTACAGCAACTTATTTTTCATTTCTGCTGGTCAGGAAGAGCTGTTAACTATATTCAATCTGTAGAAATAGCCTGCACTTGGAGGCCAATAAATAACACTTTGTAAGTGTGGATCACTGACTTCTTTGACTCCACAGCAATATGTCTCACTCACTTTGTGACTGAAATGTGATTGGTGCTGCAGTGGTGCAAAAATTGCACAACAGATTACTCTAAATGTGTGTCAGGTAGAGATAGGGATGGGGGGGAAAGACTGTTGACAATTAGGGAAAAAATAAAATCCACATTATTAAACAGAGCAAATGTTTACCAAAGGGCGCTATTTTAGTACTTCGGGCTGGACTTGGTGCCGGAGGCGGGGTCCCGGCGCCGGGCTAAAAAAAAGTGTTGGGGGGGGGGGGGGGGTGGGGGAGATGGGCAAGATCCCGGCAGCGGTGGGAAGCGGCCCTTAATTGGCCGTAAATAGGCCACTTAAGGGTTTCTGGGTGGGAATGGTGTCGTCGGGCCTATCCCGCCACCAGAAAGATCGCAGGGTGACAGGCCCTCTGCCTCACACCCCCCCACCCCCCCACCTCCGATCCCACTTCTTGGGGGGGGGGCCTGTAAAATCCCGACCCTCATGTGGGTTTTCAAACTGGTATCTCCGGCATCTAAGGCGCCCACAAGGGTAACCGGCAGGGTCTCCAAAATCGCATTTCGACCCATCTCAACAACATTTTGTATTTGTTGAACTTCCTAAGATGTAATTTCTGCTGTTGTACTGCAATTTCAATTGCATAATTTTCCTTTAGATTCTCTACTGATGGCTACACAGGGTTAAAGCTGGTCTTTTTTAGTTGCTTTTACAAGGTCTGGCAGGCTGAAGTCATTTAATATGGGTTTTGGTTTCTGTCAAACCGAAGTTTAATATGCTGACTGGATGCAGACTCATTGGTGTTGGTTCTGTTGAATATGGTCTTTGTTAGGCAATTAACATGTTGTCCAGTCAGCTATCATTACAGCTTTCTTGACAAAGTTAATGGATTTTTTTTGAAGAAGTAACCATTTCGATAAAGGGAAGACAGTAGATTTTCGGACATGTTATGAAGTGCCTGAAAAGAGGCTTGTCAGAAAAATTCAACTGTATGGTATAGGAGAAAGTGCAGTCACATGGATAGAATGTTGTTTTGCAGATGGGAAACTAACTGTTAGGATAAACAAGTGCTGCTTAGATTGGAGAAGGATTGGAAGTGGTGTACCAAAATATTGCTTTTGATGTATATATAGATGACTTCGGCTTTAGGATAGGGTGCTCATGCTTGAAATTCGCTGACAGCACAAAAGTAGGCAGAATGGCAAAAAGCAAACAGGCTTGTAAAAGACTTCAGCAGTACAGACAGGTTAGGCAGACGTGGCAGAATTTGATGCAGATTACTGTGAGCTAATACATTCTGGAAGGAAAAATAAACACTCAATGGAAAGTTGCAGAAAGGTAGAGACACACATCTTGGGGTTCAAGTACATAATTCCTTTAAAGTGCAACACAAAAAGTCAAAAGTATTCTAGATTTTATAAATAGGGGCATAGATTACAAAAGTGAAGAAATTATGATAAATTTATACATTTGGTGAGGACATAATTAGAGTACTAAGTGTAGTTTTGGACAGATACCATTGCATGTTTCAAGGGTAAAGTGGATAGTATAATTATGAGAACAGATCATGTTTTGGATTGCTCTAGTGCAGAGCCGGCACTGTCACAATGAGCCAAATTACCTCCTTCGATGCTATAAAGGTCTATGATTCTATGGTTTTCAAAGTACTTGGCAGCTAATCTACATAATTAAAACTGCTGCAGTTTATTTATGCCTTTTATTCTAATAGATTATCAAAAGATCTTGGAACAAATCTGCCAAATTCACTGACACAGATGAAAGAATCAAAACTCTAGAGCTGTGCTTGTGATCAACAGCTGTGTCCGAGACCTCTGAAAAGGGGCAAGTCCATGATTGATGGGAATACTGTGATGGGCAGCTCTGTGGCCAGAATATTCTGGTGGGGACTCAGAACACCAGTCCATAGCAGCAGAGAAATTGGGCTGGTGTGAATCCATCGCTGTGTTTCACTATGAAAGTGAACATTCAATTTTAGGATGGATGACCAAAAGTCTGGTCAATGAGGTGAGCTTTAAAAGAGGTGGAGAGACAGAGGTAATTAGGCATGGTATTCCAGATATTGCGGTTTAGATGGCTGAAGATACAACTGCCAATGATGGGGCAAGGGCAAGAATGTGCAGAAGGATGAGTCAGAGGAATGAGAGTGTTGTAGGACTAAAGGTGGTTACAAATATAGGGATGGGAAAGGCCATGAAGTGACTTAAACATGATCTAGTGTAAAATCTAAAAAACGTGACTTTTTCTTTCCCCAAGTACAATATAAGCTGCTGTAGGAACAACACTTTCCCTATATTGGAATGTTTGAAAAACACTGTTATATGAGGCTTTTTCTATTTTTCTTTCTGCTAGAAAGGTTGGCTGGAGTCAAGCAGCAGACTTTGTCACAAAATGTAACCATAATGCGTACCAAGTGCAGGACACCAATTTTTCTTCTGCCTGAAATGAAACTCTATTTTCAGTGTTCCATCTAGCAAAACAGTTCACAGACTCGGTCACTGAATCTTACAGTAGAGAACCCACCACAATTTTTTTTTAAGTGGCTAAGAGGCTTACAGGCAATTTAGAGCAGCTTCTAAAATCAAAGTTTTGAGGTTAGTTACACTTATAGGGTCATAGCAAAGTTATTTTGGAATATTCAATGAAATGGCACATTCGGCAGACTTGATTTACAAAAGGCCTTAAATGTGGCAGCAACTACAAAAGATAAAACATTTTCAAACTTCTGTACTCATTATAGAGTCGCCTGGTTTAGGGTACATGGAACTTTTCATGAATTATTTACAGCATACACAGTCAAAGCATGAAACAATTTGGAATCACTGCCCATACAACTCGGCTTTAGAAAATTGTTGCATAGATAATGCAGTCCTGAGGCTATTTACCATATTGGTACAAATAACATATTGGAAAATAACACCTGAACCAATAAATTTTAATAATGCCACGACAATATATTTTGGATATGATATTAACGACGCTCACTTCTGCTGATCTATTACCATTATACTAGATGATAGCATTATACAGCTCAAAATGGTCACTACATAATCTGTAATTGCACTGCTGTTTTCCATAGTTCAAGTGGAATAGTACAGAAGTTTCATATGTCCAATATTAGACTTCACTGAAAACGCAGTGGAAACACGAAGCAGTGACAAATCCCACAGCAAGAGCAACTTTTTGTAATAACCAGATCTCCAAAGGAAAAAGGACAAATCAAATGAAAATTTCAGACCACTTTCAAGAGTGCTGAGTGCTGACTTTGTAAAGTATTAATGTACAGATCCATGGAATGGCAGGACACAGATTTAATTCCCCCACTTCAGTGACTTCCCAGTATCTCCTGCACTGTGAGAAGATGCAAAACGAAGCCCAGCATATTAACTAGAGGAGACATTTGATCTTCGGCTGCTCCTGCCCAACAGCTTAAAGTAGTGTTGGTTAAGTCCTGAAAGCAAATCATTCTTGTGTCTCAGTGTGGTATGTGGGGCGAGAAAAAAGAGGATGCAGTATCTTGAGAAGTAGCGAGCTGTAAAACTTGTCACTTTTAATATAAAATGGTACTAAGCAGGTAGATTTTTATATGTAGATTTTTAAGTGACTATGCTGTTCATTTGGTTTGAAAATAATTTTCCCTCAGTTTAGCTAACAGGTTTACATCCTTTATAATGTCTCGCCTTCAAATGCTTTGTCATTAAAACAGGCATCTTGGCATATTTGATTAACTAATATTAAGAGCATTTGTATATATAACGTTTGTCAAAATAAGCATTAACCTCCTTACCTTGTCTCTGGGTTATAGCCCAGAATGTAAAAAAATTGGTCCGGTCGTGGCTTAAACTCTCTGGCAGCAAATATGTCAGAAAAATGTATAATATTGCATTTCCCTCTGAAAGGAAAAAAATATATATAATTGATAATGTCATGAAATATTTCAAAACCAATTATTATTTCAATCTTGTAGTTTTATTCAAACAAATCATCACATTAATTACTCAAACTTGCCTGAGTGCTGCAGCATGGTAGGTGTCTACATAATCCGAAATGAAGAGCTCCCGACTCCTAATTACTGGGTCTGTGATCACAAGCTCACGGCCAGAATCTACAGGAAATGTAATTATTATGTACGTAAATGATTTTCACATATTTATTCAAAAATTCAGATGTAGGATGAATGGTAAAAATCCTAATATAACTGAACGCTGATTTTAAAAAATCAACATAGTACCCCGAGAAGATTTATGATCATTCTTATGACAGATGAAAATACATTGAAAATAACAGGCTTTGTCAAATCAAAACAAGTCATAACAACGGGGCCTGATCAGAAGTGACCTTGAGGTGGCAGCTCTGAATCTGAGTGAAATCTGTACCAGAATTCATCCAATAATACTTTTCTACATCTGTCTCCTATAAATATACTGTCCAAATCTTTGTTGCAATGTTTCACTATTTTTGCCCATCAATTTGCTCTCTTTTCTTTTTATTTTATTCCAATTCAATTGGCAATTGCCACTGATTTGAACAAATACAATGTTATATTAAATGCCAATTTTTCAATATCTAGAACATTTTATTGCTTTAAAAGTTAAAATCACCCAATCACTTTTTGAAGTTACACAACCATTCAAAATCATACCGAATTTTTAATTTAAAAATTGAACATGGTACCGAAAGTTCATCTTTATTGAAAGCAAAAATTCTCATCAAATACTCACTAGGCGTTAATTAATGTCATATTTACTTCAATTTTAAGAACATCACTTAAGAGATCATCACTATTTGGCCCTCCAACTTGTGGAAGAGTAATTCCAATGTGGATGCCATCCTGACGTAAGGAGGTACATTTGATTTCTACAGAAGATTCCCAGCAACAACATCCCTTCATCCACCGCCCCTTCACCCCACCACCAGGCAAATAATCTATCTAACACAAGCAAATTTGCCTCCCATTTGAGAATTGATTTAGAATCAGATTTTGCACATTCCCGGTTTATACTAACAACTGTTCTGTGTAATCCAAAGCCTCATGTATACTGTTGACTCAAAATTAACAACTTGAGAGGCACAATTTCTTGTGTACATGCACATATCATATGTTTGGGTGTGAGTTCTAACAATATTATCCCCTTAATATGGGAAGTAGAACTAATGGGAAGTGGTATGTAGAGCAAAGTGGTTACTGTTGAAAATCCAGCCACTGTTAGCATGCAGTCTCTAAATTAGTCCAGTCACAAAACCTACCCTAGACATGGCTGTACCTCAAGCCAGGATTGTTTCAACCCCAAAATTCATTGGTCAGAACAAGCTGGTAGAGAGGGTAAGAGAATGGAGTTCCTACAAAATATACAAGGCTCCTTTCTAACCCAGTATTTAAGTCGTCCAAAAAATGATAGATTTACGACTGGATCTAGTATTGGGGAATGAACCAGAGCAGATGAGAAGTAGGGGAAAATCTAGGCAATAGTGGCCATAATATGCTTTAAGATAATAACGGAGAAGGACATAAGCATGACAAAAGACCAGGACAATAAACTGGAGAAAAGCCAATTTTAAGGGACTGAGAATAGAGGTTGGGAAAATAAAATGGAGAATATTGGCAAACAATGATGTGGAACAGCAATGGAAAGCATTTAAAAATGCGTGTGACAGAATCCAGGAAAAACACATTCCACTAACAAATTAATCACTAATGTGACAACATGGATGAATAAAGATGCAAGAGAAAAATTGAGGGAAAGGAAAGAGACAGGGGAGAGAATGACAAGGGAGAATACAAAGACCAGCTTAACACCGATGGTAGGAAAACTAATGGAACCCTTACAAGAGAAAAGTGAAAAACATCTAGAAACCAAAAATACAATAATGAATAGTCAGCATGGATTTCAAAAGGGAAAGTCTTACTTGACCAATCTCACTGAATTCTTTGAAGAGATAACAAAGAGACGAGGCTAATATTGTGGATGTACTTTAGATATCTAAAAGGTCTTCGATATGGTGCTACATCATAGATTGATGAATAAGGTCAAAGCATGCAGAATGGGGGAAAGTAGCAGAATGGATGGCTGCCTGGTTTCAAGACAGAAAGCAGAGATTGGGGTAAAGGGTAGCAATTCAGAGAGGCAGTGGGTGGAAAGTGGGGTAACACAAGGATCACTGTTGTTCACAATTTACATTAATGTTTTAGAGTTTGGAATGAAAAACACAATTTCTAAATTTGTGGATGGCACCAAATTGGGGCAGTGGGAACAGTTAGTTCTGAGGAGGACTACAACAATTTTCAAGAAGATATTAATAAATTTGCAGAATGGACATATAGTTGGCAAATGAATTTCAACACAGATAAATGTGAAGTATTACATAATGTCAAGAAAAAAATAAGAGTGTCACATATTATTTGGAAAATAAAAATTTAAATGGAGTCGAGGAGTGAAGGATCCGGAAGTACAAATACACGCATCAATAAAAGTAGGTTAAATAAGCCCATTTTTTAAAAAAACAAACTGAGTACTTGGGTTTATTTCTAGAGGGATAGAATTGAAAAATGAGAAGTTATGCTCAACTGGTATTGAACCCTGACTGCAGGACATATAGGCTACATAAAGGATTTACAAGGACGATACCAGAAATATGAGGTTATACCCATCAGAAAAGGAAGAGGAGAAAAGGCGGCTGTGGGGTGACCGAATAGAGGTATTTAAAACAATGGGAAATTTTGATAGAGTGGACACAGAGAGAATGTTTCCACTTGTAGGGAAGAGTAGAGCTCGAGGTCATAAATGTAGGATAGTCAAGAGGAAATCCAATAGGGAATTCAAAAGAAACTTTACCCAGAGAGTGGCAAGAATGTGGAGCTTGAGGCAAATAGTATAGATGTATTTAAGGGGAGGTTAGATAAGCATATGAAGGAGAAGTGAATAGAGATTTATGCGAATGGACTTAGATAAGGAAAGACAGGAGGAGGCTCAAGTGGAGCATAAATGCCAGCACAGAATGGTTGGGGCAACTGATCTGTTTCTGTGTGGATATTGTTATGAAAGCGCTTCCATCTTTTAATATTTTTTGAGGACTCGTGTTTAAAATCATGGAAATTGATTCATTTAAAAGACTGAAGAGATTCCATAGATGCTGGACTTTGTTTTATTAAGAAAGGTTACTGGAAGAACTTTGGGACTTAGTTTAAAAACACACTTTCTGGCAGTCACATGTCTTCAGTTAAGTAAACAGTAGGAACCTTCTGACGAGGCGAGTTGTTTACAGAGTAGTGACTGTAATGAGTTTTTTTAAATGTTGTCTGATGCAACATTAATGAGATGCGTGGAGTTAAATTATGCTGAAGATCTCAAAGGGGTTTATTACAACTAACTATTATATATAGTACAGAGCAAACTATTTACAGTCCTTCCTCTAGGTTTAAAGTTGCAGAGTAACTCTGGCTCTGAGTCACATAACTGCATTCTGGTGCTTAGCTCCTTAGTATTCTAAGATCTTAAAGGCCATGTGAGCCACATGGAAGATGGCAGGATCCCCAAGGACACATTGTACAGCGAGCTAGTCACTGCTATCAGACCCACCGGCCGTCCATGTCTCCGCTTTAAAGACGTCTGCAAACGCAACATGAAGTCCTGTGACATTGATCACAAGTCGTGGGAGTCAGTTGCCAGCGATCACCAGAGCGGGCGGGCAGCCATAAAGGCGGGGCTAAAGTGTGGCGAATCGAAGAGATTTAGCAGTTGGCAGGAAAAATGACAGAAGTGCAAGGGGAGAGCCAACTGCGAAACAGCCCTGACAACCAATTTTATCTGCAGCACCTGTGGAAGAGTCTGTCACTCTAAGTATTGGCCCTTATAGCCACTCAAGGCGCTGCTCCAGAAACCACTGACCACCTCCAGGCGCTTACCCATTGTCTCCCGAGACAAGGAGGCCAAAGAAGAAGAAAGAAAGAAGAAGAAAAGGACATCAGTCTTAAAGGCAATCATACAAAATCCCCTTTCTTTCCAAAGATAAATCTCGTATGCTAAAAGTAAAAATTAACAAAATTAGATATCAAAAATATTTACACATGTGGAGAGATTATGAACTTTTTCTTTATTCATTCAGGGATGTGGGCGTCGCTGGCCAGGCCAGCATTTATTGCCTATCCCTAATTGCCGTTGAGAAGATGGTGGTGAGCTGCCTTCTTGAACCACTGCAGTCCATTTGGGGTAGGTATACCCACAGTGCTGTTAGGGAGTTCCAGGATTTGATCCAGCAACAGTGAAGGAACGGTGATATAGTTCCATGTCAGGATGGTGTCTGACTTGGAGGGGAACTTGCAGGTGGTGGTGTGCTCATGTGTCTGCTGCCCTTGTCCTTCTGGGCGGAAGAAGTCATGGGTTTGGAAGGTGTTGTTGAAGGAGCCTTGGTGAGTTGCTGCACTGCATCTTGTAGATGGTACACATTGCTGCCACTGTGCGTCGGTGGTGGAGGGAGTGAATGTTTAAGGAGATGGATGGAGTGCCAATCAAGCTTCGTCCTGGATGATGTTGAGCTTCCTGAGTGTTGTTGGAGCTGCACTCATCCAGGCAAGTGGAGAGTATTCCATCACACTCCTGACTTGTGCCTTGTAGATGGTGGACAAGCTTTGGGGAGTCAGGAGGTGAGTTACTCGCCTCAGGATTCCTAGCCTCTGACCTGCTCTTGTAGCCACAGTATTTATATGGCTACTCCAGTTCAGTTTCTGGTCAATGGTAGCCCCTAGGATGTTGATAGTGGGGGATTCAGTGATGGTAATGCCGTTGAATGTCAAGGAGAGATGGTTAGATTCTCTCTTGTTGGAGATGGTCATTGCCTGGCACTTGTGTGGCGCGAATGTTACTTGCCACTTATCAGCCTATGCCTGGATATTGTCCAAGTCTTGCTGCATTTCTACACGGACTACTTCAGTATCTGAGGAGACACGAATGGTGGTGACCATTGTGCAATCATCAGCGAACATCCCCATTTCTGACCTTATGATTGAAGGAAGGTCATTGATGAAGCAGCTGAAGACGGTTGGGCCTATGACACTACCCTGAGGAACTCCTGCAGTGATGTCCTGGAGCTCAGATGATTGACCTCCAATAACCACAACCATCTTCCTTTGCGCTAGGTATGACTCCAGCCAGCGGAGGGTTTTCCCCGATTCCCATTGACCTCAGTTTTGCCGGGGCTCCTTGATGCCATACTCGGTCAAATGCTGCCTTGATATCAAGGGCAGTCACTCTCACCTCACCTCTTGAGTTCAGCTCTTTTGTCCATGTTTGAACTAAGGCTGTAATGAGGTCAGGAGCTGAGTGGCCCTGGCGGAAACCAAACTGAGCGTCACTGAGCAGGTTATTGCTAAGCAAGTGCTGCTTGATGGCACTGTTGATGACACCTTCCATCACTTTACTGATGATTGAGAGTAGGCTGATGGGGCAGTAATTGGCCGGGTTGGACTTGTCCTGCTTTTTGTGTACAGGACATACCTGGGCAATTTTCCACATTGCAGCGTAGATGCCAGTGTTGTAGCTGTACTGGAACAGCTTGGCTAGCGGCGTGGCAAGTTCTGGAGCACAGGTCTTCAGTACTATTGCCGGAAAATTGTCAGGGCCCATAGCTTTTGCGGTATCCAGTGCCTTCAGTCGTTTCTTGATGTCACGTAGAGTGAATCGAATTGGCTGAAGTCTGACATCTGTGATTCTGGGGACTTCAGGAGGAGGCCGAGATGGATCATCTTTACATGTGCAGAAGCTTAGTAGCCCACATATCGTTTCAGTGGTTTGACAGCTTTTCCTCAGGGAGTTTGCATCTCAGCTGTTGCTGTTTTTTCTGAGGTTCCTCCCTTTCAGCATTCAGTTTCTGTTGCTGTCCCTTCAGCCTGCTGATATACTCTGTTGCTTTTCTCAAGATGACCATCTTTGCGATCTTGTCATTCTTGGAAAATTCCAGCACCTCATTTCAAAGATCCAACAGACAATGCTTCAATTCATTCCTCCTCTGCCTCCTCAGGGCATTGCGTGTCCATTGCCTCTCCTCATCCTCTGTGTCTGAAGGTCTTGGGCTCAAGTTCGAGAACTTGTTAGGGGAGGAGTACTTGGCCTCATGGAGGTACCTGTCCGTTCTGGCTCATTGTGGTGCTGGCAGTTCTCTAGAGAGCAGAAGCAAAGGCATGGCATAATTGTGCCGTTACTGGATTTCCAGACTGCACTGTTTGACGCTGGCCAGAATCTGCGAGCAGGTTCCCGTCCGTGGAGATTTCCCCTTGCTCTCTTCTGCTGTAGTGACCTCATAGATGGTTACGATGTTGAGGTCCTTACACGCTGGTAGTCCTGCCACTGCTGGTCCGCTCATGTCTACTAGGTAGAATGTTTGTGGTTTCCGTGCCAACTTGCCATATTTGCATTGCATTGTTAATGTGCCACTGCAAGGGATGGCTGACCCATTGTATGCAGATAACTTTTCAGTTGTTGGTTGTATCACTGATTTCCGACGACTCCGGTACATATCTTTGAGTATTCGGACTAGTAGGATATTTGCACTAGTACCGGTGTAAATCTTGACCTGAGTGTATGTTTGCCAGTTTTCTTTGGGCATGTGATGTTAATAGTGGCAAAAACTTTCAGTTGTTTGACTTCATCAATGTGATGTGTCAAGTTCACAATGTGGAAGGCCTGTTCATCTTCTGGCTGAAAATTACTCATCGAGTCTTGTCTCAGGCCCATTTCGTTGTGGACTTTGTGTATTGGCTTGCGTTTACTCAGCTCTCTGGCGCTCTCCTTGCTGCTGTTGCCCTGTTGCTGTGCCTGTCTTCTGTTTGTCTGTGTCCTTCTGCAACTTCTGGCTACATCTGGGAGCCAAATTCCTTGTATAGGCAGGCCCAGTGTCCTTTTGCACTGCACGCCTTGCACAGGTCTCGAAATGCCAGACAACTTTGCCATGAGTGGGACCAACCACACCTCCCACAGGGCTTGCTTGCCCTTTTTGACCAGGTTATCATGCCGATACTGTTGACTGCACTTAGTGCTTGCAGGTGCTACTGTCCAGCTACAACGGCTTTGTATTTCCTGCCATCTTCCAGCTATGCATCGATGCTGTGACCTTTCTTTCTCCCCCCAAGAGGTCTTCCTGAAACACTTCAATGGGTGTTGATATGATCACCAACTCTATTATTCAGTCCAACAGCTGAGTTTCTGAGGAGTCGCGTTCCTTGCCCTTAATTTGGCAATTACTGACGATCTGGTCTATTGATTCCTGTGGCTGTTGCCTGTAGGACATCAATTCCAGGTGGTTAATTCTAAAATTCACTCGTAATCGGAGTTGATCTTCCAGCACTTTCCATATCTTCACGGGATCTTTCTGGTCCTCGTCAGATAATCCAGAGGTGTTGATTCTGTGTAATCCTTCATTTCCAATTGCTATTAGTATTTTTACAGTCTGTTTTTCTGGTCTGCAATTACTCGGTCTCTGAAGCATAACTGCATTCTTTATTTGAACAGTTGGAGCTTAGATAGGATATCCAAGGCCTTGCCGTTCATGCTGGGAAATTTGGTATCCATATTTCTGCTGCTCTTTTGTTTTAAAACCTGCTTTAAGACTTCTTCTATGACTCTGCATTGTTTCCCCTTTAAGAAACTCTGTTATTTATAATAGCTACTTTGATTGACAGGAGCAGGTGTTTGCTAGTGCTGTGAGTTTACCTTGCTTCCAGCACTTAAGCCGGTTCTGCTTACACAGCTGTTCAATAGGCAGCTCAATGGGTTTTTTTTTAAAGAGTTTTTTTATGTTCTTTACACAGCAGTGTTTTTTTTTACTGTGGCTTTGTGAATGGAAGCTCTTAATCATGTTTGAGTAGTTTAATGGATTTTTTAAAACTTTGGCTGTGTAGATAAAAGCTCTGCAGAGATCTGGGTTTTCCCACGATTTTCAAACAGACACCTCCTGTAATGGAGCCAACCTCAATCAGCTCGGGAAAGGAGGGAAGTCTTGCCCGGTTTTTTTCCTGCATGGAGCCTTTAAATAAAAGATTTTTTGAAGGACTTCAAAGATTTTTTTTAAAGCAGTATCCTTCGCCTGTCGGCACAATGACTCACCCGATTAACTTGCAGCCTGTCATTCTGTGCTCTGGCTTCTACAGCTTGAGGTAAGTTCTTTTTTACTGTTTGAGCCAGTATTTTTCTTGAACTTTCTCTCTACGGCTGTAGGAAAGGTCGTTTTCAGAGCTGTTTTAACAGTGGTCTTCAACCTGACACTTTTGTCTTCTCAACACTGCTGCCACCATATAATGGGTTCTTTTATGTTGTCTGATGCAACATAAATGAGATGCATGGAGTCCAGTTTGCTGAAAATCTCAAACAGGTTCATTACAGCTAAACTATTATACAGTAAAAAACAAACTATTTACAGAATCTTCCAGTAGGTGTTACAGCTGCAGAGTGACTCTGGCTCTGAGTCACATGACTGCATCCTGGCGCTTAGCTGATTAGCATAGTAAGATCTTAAAGGGACATCAATCTTAAAGGCAATCATACAACAGTGACATGTCTAGATTTATGGTGGTCAAGAGTTGGTTTCATTTTGGATATTGTTTTGGTTCAGTTGGGGTTAAGTCTGCTAAGAGAGAAGCCACAAGCTCATCATTTTTCACCTCTGAGAAACCCGGAGAATCCAGTGTGGTTTGATGCTGCATTTCTCTTGAAAACCCTGTCAGACTAATCCTCGATGTCAACTGAAGAGAACTGCTCGAAAAAGATCCTGTATTTGAATGCCAGAATAAAGCACCAGCTTGGAACATACCATATCTTATCCTCTTCCTTCAAAAATTAACAAGTATTTGGCCAGTTCTTTTTGTCTTTTTTGTAAAGAGATCTCTGCAGAGAAAACTTCTTTCTGTGTGTGCGTGCATGTGTGGTGGGTTAATTTGGAATGGAAATTTCATATTTCAACCTATGTGTTAATAAACTTTGCATCTTTACAGAAGTCTTGTTTTATAATAAATTAATAATTTTATTGTTTATTAAAGAAACTTGGTTGGTGGATTTTATTCTGAAACTAAAATAAAGTATTTAATTGGCCATATCGGTAACTGGGTAAAACATTTAAATATATGTCATGACCTGTGGAGAAGTGGAACAAGAGAAAGACAGTGCACTCCTCCAGCCTTGGTCATAACAATATTCTATCTAATTCTATGTTTCACCGTAGAGTTCATATTTAGCTTGCCACGCATCCCCTTACAAACCTATTCTTTAAACAGCTGTACCCAGAATTACTCTTTCAAAGTTGCTGCACTTTTGAACAATTTTCTGAATTATTCTGAAAATATTTTATTGCTTTCAGCTTTATGATTTCCACCAAAAAGTACAACACTACAGCTCCTGGTTGGTGACATCACCATTGAACATTGTTCAGCTGCTTCTCATGAAGTATTGACAATTGCAAGTGGGAAAGAGCTGGCTAAAACTTCAACTTCTTGCTTTTGTAAATAAGAATTAGGATACTATGATTACAGATTTTTAAACCATATCTGACAGAACACAATTGTTTTAAACTAATCTGTATGAAGAAAAAAATTATGCAGATATAAAGAGGACAAATAATTGTTCACACAGCATATGGGCTCCACATAACCCACTAACAGTCCGAGCTGAATATTGAGAGAACAGTAAATTTCTTTATAAGGAAATCTCTAATTTTAGTCAAACTGATGATACAATTACTTGAGAATCAATTCCAAATTTCACTTCCATCTGATCCATGAGATCAACATTGGCTAATTTTTTTGTACATTAGCACATGAACACTTAAACCTTTGCTATTACCAAAATAAGGTAAAATTCATATGCACTGTGTTTTATGGTTGTAATTCGCTTATATGCACATTACCCAGATTTCCACTGCACCACCATGTTAGCTATTCTTTCTGAAGACATTTATATACCATATGATACACTACAATTCACAAATTACAGGATACTCCTTTCAGTAAAATTTTTTCACATTTATTTGCCATTGCTGATCTAAAGACAAAATATACAATTTACAATGCAAGATTCTACATCTTACTTGGACCCTAAATCTCACAATGGTAAAGGAAGCATAAATGTATTTTATTCTCCTTTAGGTGTGACATTCCTCATTCCTCGACTTAAAGAGTCTTCCAAATACAATGATGGAATTAAGGCAACCCAATGGGATAAATTACTGAGGATGCACAGTCTTGCAAGAGATTTTTTATCTTACAGTATGCAATTTCCCCTCTCTCCTTGATGGAAGTAAATTTTGATCAAGTAGCCCAGATTCCCTAAGAGTTTTGTGCAGAAACTTGAACAGGAATTAAAAAATGTTTTTTAAAAAGTTGTTGAATAAATTAACAAGTTTAAACAGCTTAGACTAAATATGGCAAATCCTGAAAATCAAAACTCAAGAAACATTTAAGGAGAGGTAGCATGCTTCCCCAATTGTCTGGTAGGTACCAGGTTCAACTCTCAATCTGTATTGAATTAACTAGTTTAAGTTCTAGAATTGGCCTCAACATCCCAGGGAAATGCAAGGTGATGGGAGGAGTATGACTCTCAGTTGTGGACTTTGGGTGAGCTCAGCTATGATGTCCTACACAGTCACACTGCCAGTTGACAAATCACCTGTCTAAACTCACCTGAAGACTGGCCAAGTGGATGAGATACCCGAGGCTTGTGAGCACCTGTAGAAATGTCGCCCCATAAGAGTGAGGAAAGAAGAGTAAATATTTACAGGGACAAAACTTTAAAAAGTGATAATAAAGGAAGATCTGTCAAAATAGAGAACTTATCCCTTTACATGTCCCAGCTGCCTAGTTTTTAAACCTTTGAAAAATAATTGCGGGGGTCCATTTTAGGCCTCTGCCAACTGGCCTTTCATCAAAGCAGACATATTCTGCTGATAGTAAGGGATCCTGGTTGCAAACTGCCATTTACTATTGAGAAGTCTATTTACAGACCAACTGGGAAAACTCTTTCTGTTTAAAACACCTGGCCAAACCTTGCTTTGTTCACAGTAAAATACATCAGAAACTGATATAACAAGATATAATCAGTCTGTATATAAACCACTTTTGCTGCAACCAGACAATTAATGCAAGTCAGCCAGATGTTAAGACCACATCTGCTTCTCTTCCATTTCAGTGTAATGTCAGACAGCATAATTCTACAAATGACCCCATCAACAAACAATTATGTTTTATGGAAAAAGGGCTATTTTTTAAAAAAACTACCTTTTAAAAACATTCCATCAGTCATAAGACATGTTTGAAACACTCAAAAATAGAACTAGAAAAGTGAACTACCAGGTATGTTCATTAATCAATGAGCCATCCTTTATTTGGTGACAACTTTAATTGAAGTTTTACTCCCACAAAGATTTGGGTTTTAAAAGGTCTTGTTAAAAGGTCTCCCTACATCCACAGGGTGAGAATTTTCATTTCACTTCATACTGACATACACAGCAGAATAATGAGTTCTTGAGCGAATATACTTTTTTTTTTAAGAAAGACAAAAATCTTAAATATAGCGCATGTACTATTTGTCATTATTCTAACATGGTGTTATATGTCCTGACCAAGGCAAACAATCCACTCATCCTTTCAGCAGATATTAAAATTGAAGCTTCAGAATTTAATCCTTTCAAACAAGAACTGCATGCCACATAAAGTCACTGGTTCAAAAGGAATATATTAGTTTATGCAATAGCAGGTTCAGGTACTATATTGGAGTTTGCAGTTTTTGAGCACAACTGGTCTTTTAATTGTTCCCCTCCTTCCCCCATAAATAGGGGCATTACATAGTCCTCCCTAATTCTTATGTTCTAAAAATGCAGGTACCTTCAGCATTCAATGGGAAATGTGAACCTTTTGCTTTAGGAGCAGAAATTACTTCGGAATGGAGGGAAAGGAAATTAAATGCTAATATGGCCACTGGACGCATTGAGATTCAAATTGGTTTTATATCGCCATCTAGCCTTCAGAAGACCAGAATATTTTCACACAATTATTGAATAAACAGACCAAATTTATTATTACAAGACCATTAACTACAAAAGTGGCAATCCGATTTGCCAAACTCCTTTCTGAGATGACTGTAATTATGATAAAACTCAGGAGCATGCCCAGCACAAAAGATGTCTAAGGTACACAATTTTAAGAGACCAGATTACCTTTGAAGTAACCCACAAAATGTGCAGGTTAAGTCTAATCAAAATCAATGATGTTTTTTATTAGGCTATGGGTAGATAACTGTAATATGAGAAACGGTAGTTTCTGTCAGAAAACCCTTACAGCTATTTACACGCATGGAACATGCTCTCAATGAAAATATTCTACAGTGTTCAGTGTCTCCGCAAATTGTATTTTCTCCACCAGTGTCCGATATCAAGCACACTCATGCAAAGGATTAGAGGTCAGTCTTCCTTCCTGGTTAGTTAACCATAGTACTCTTCATCGGATGACTACCTGATCTTATAATTGAAACACAAAACAAAATACTGTTAAGACAAGTCAGACCCATCCTGTTTATCCTTCACTGTGTGTTATGACCGCGCACTCATTTGCTTAGATGTACTCCCCATCTAGTTAGGTAGGCAAGTCAAAAGGTGTTCATGGTTATAATTTTACATCTGCCAACATACTCTGTTTATCATTTCAGCAGTAGAAAAAAACTTCAGCAGTTTCTGGGCCACCATCACCCATTGAGATGTTCTGAGAACTACTGCCTGAACAGGCTATCTTAAATAAGCTACAATCTAACACTGCAAAGGTAAAGTGATAACAACAGCCCTTTCCTTTAGTTTGGAAATACTAGTGCACAGAAATTTGGTTGGAAAGATCGTAGTTACAATCTAGATTTTCATGAAGCGTTTGCCAGCAAGCTTAGTTTGAAACCTGATCAGGTTAAAATCTGGAATTTTTCCATATGTACCAGGATACCCAAAACTAGCTGTACATCGACAGTATCTTGGCAATTGCCTAGTTCCAATGGTTCCTTCTTAGGACCATACGCTAGTTATTTTAATTAAGGGTAGTTATCCAGACCCCTTAAGCAAAGATACATGGCACACAATGACACCCAAGAATAACTGGTGGGGTGGGGGGGGGGGGGGGGGGGGAAAGAGAAGTTAGGCCAAAAGACAGTACCATTTTCTGATCAGATATGACTATCTGGAGCCTTTAAATGTTCCATGGCACTCTTTGGCGAATACAAGAGTATAAACACCACGCATAACATTGGAATCATGAGCTTTATAACTTGATTTCATTCCAATTTAGGATCCATTGTCTTCTTTGAGGGACCTGAAATATGTTGGATAGAATTTCACTGATCCCACGCTTCCAGCAGGGGGAAGTGCTCAAAGGCAACACAGTTCAGAGTAATTGCTACAACACTGTAATAGTAATTCCCATTGGCATTCCTTTTGACAACAACTCCCCACTGGGAGTATAGGATCAGTGAATTTATCCTACAATCTTCTGTCATTATGGCTCTGAAACCTTACAAAATATCTTTGTGAAAATATTGTTGGAACCATCAGTCAAGTATATAACTGCACTGAAAAAGTTAAACAAGGCACTGAGTCATTTTGGTAGAGGGAGATAATATAAGTCAAAAAAGAGGCTGTGCAAAATGTAAAGTTGTGATTCATGTAAAGGCATTAAGTTGCGACCAGCTTAAAGTGAAAAGTGTTGATAAAAATTTTTTAAAGCCAACATTATTTTAAACTTGGGCAGTGGTTGAAACTAGGACTGGGAAACTATAAAGTACTGTATTAAATTTATAGCTTAACTCATTAAGCTAATTAATAAAATTTCAATCGGGGTAAGTATAACAGTAAGGGAATTAGTATTAAGAGTATTAGCACAGAGTAGATCTTGAGGCATTAAATAAAATTCATAGTTTATACAAGGTATTAACTAGATTATAGAAGAGGGAAGAGAGATTTTCTCTTCAATCACAGATGGGCAGCTGAGACCTGTTGCTTGCAATTCTTTCAGCATGTGGGAACTTCAGGACACCTTATGTGTCTTGGGGAATCACCTGTGTAGGAAGTGTCTCCAGCTGCTTTAGCTCAAGCTCAGGATTTACGAGTTTGAGAGGCAGCCGCAGTCACTGTGCAGTGTCAGGAAGAATGAGTTTCCTGGATCGTATGTTCAAGGAGGTGGCCATTCCACAGGCAGCAAGAGTTCAGGATAGTAGACGGGTGGTCATCTGGAAGAGTAGGAAGAGGCAGGAGGAGTCTTCGGGGTGTGTGCCACTCTCAAACCGGTATTCAGCTTTGGAGACTGCTGGGAGTGATGGCACCTGGAAGGAGTGCAGTCCAGACCATAGCACCAATGCGCAGGAGACTGCACAGGAGGGACTGGCAAAGAGTAGAAATGCAGTCGTTGTAGGAGATTCCATAGTTAGGGAGACAAACAGGCATTTCTGCAACTGTCATCGTGAATCCTGCATGGTGTGTTGCCTCCTTGGTGCCAGGGTAAAGGATATAACGGAGAGGGTGCAGAATATTCCGCCGGGGGGAAGTGAGTGAGCCAGTAGTTGCCGTACCCGTTGGTGCTAACAACATAGAGAGAGCAGGTATTGAGGTCCTACGGTAATATTTTCAGGAGCTAGGCAGGAAGCTAAAAAGTAGGACCTCGAAGGTAGTAATCCCTGGATAACTCCCAGTGCTGTGTGCTAGCAAGAGTAGAAATAGGAAGATGGGGAGGATCAATGCGTGGCTTGAGGCATGGTGCAGGATGGAGGGGTTGAGATTCTTAGGACATCGGGACCAGTTCTGGGGCAGGATGCACCTATTAAAAAGGGACAGGTTGCACCCTCAACAGGATTGGGATCAATGACTCGCGGGGTGGTTCACTAGTGTGGTTGGGGAGGGTTTAAGTTAAATTCACAGGGGGATATGCATCAGAAAATAGAAGTATAAAAGAGAAATAAGGTGCATAAAGGAGTGAAAATGTTGGATAGAACTAGAGAAGGAAGCAATATCATATTAGATCGGAGCAAACTAAGAAGGACTATGAGGAATACAAAGAAAGGTTTACAATGCATGAATGCAAATGCACAAAGTGTGGTGAATAAGATTGGTGAGGTACAAGCACAAATAGCCAAGTGGTAATATGATGTGGTGGCAATAACGGAAGCATGGCTTAAAAATAGTGAAAACTGGGCACTTGATATTCAAGGATACAAAGTTTATTTTTTTAAATTTATTTAGAGATACAGCACTGAAACAGGCCCTTCGGCCCACCGAGTCTGTGCCGACCAACAACCACCCATTTATACTAATCCTACATTGATCCCGTATTCCTTACCACATCCCCACCTTCCCTCAATTCTCCTACCTACACTAGGGGCAATTTACAATGGCCAATTTACCTATCAACCTGCAAGTCTTTGGCTGTGGGAGGAAACCGGAGCACCCGGCGGAAACCCACGCAGACACAGGGAGAACTTGCAAACTCCACACAGGCAGTACCCAGAACTGAACCCGAGTCGCTGGAGCTGTGAGGCTGCGGTGCTAATCACTGCACCGCCAAAGTGTTCAGAAAAGATAGGGAAGGAAAAAAGGAAGGTGGGGTGGCAGTACTGATTAGGGGAGACATTATCACATTGGAAAGAGGGTTGTCATTGAAGGGTCAAAGATCGAATCCATTTGGTTAGAGTTGAGAAGGAAAAAGAATATGATCTTGCTACTGGGGGTATTCTACAGGCCTCTAAATAGTGAAAGATAGAAGAGCAAATCAACAGGGAAATGAAAGATGTGCGAGAACTACAGAGTGGTGTTATTGGGGGACTTTAATTACTCAAATATCGACTAGAATAATGTTAGAGTAAAGGGAAAGGAAGGGGAGGAATTTCTGAAATGTGTTCAGTAGAACATTCTTGACCAATACGTTCTCGGTCCAATTAGGTAGGAGTCCTTGCTGGAATTGGTGCTGGGAATGAGGTGGGCCAAGAGGAGCAAGTGTCTGTGGGGGAGCACTTGGGCAAGAATGATCATTGTATCATAAAGACTCAGATTAGTAATGGAGAAGAGCAAGAAACAATCTAAAGTAAAATTTCTAAATTGGAAGATGGCTAACTTCAACAGGATGAGAGTGGGGATCTAGCCAGGGTAAAATGGAACCAAAGATTGACAGGAAAAACTGCAATGGAACAATGGGGGATCTTTAAGGAGATGTTTCAGGCACAAGCTAGCTGCATTCCAACAAGGGAAAAAGGGAAGGGAACCAAATCCAGGGCTCCTTAGATGAGCGGGGAGATAGAGATTATGATTAAACAATAAAAGAGTGTGTATGATGCATGTCAATTGAATTCTTCAAGTGAGAACCAGGCTAAATACAATAAGTTGAGAGGTGGAATTGAAGAGGAAAATACAACTGGCAAAGAGAGAGTATGAGAGTCGAATGACAGTTAATTTATAAGGGAACCCAAAAATCTTCTACCAGCATTTAAACAGTAAGCAGGTAGTAAGAGGTGGGGTGGCTCCTATTCGGGATAAAGAGGGTGATATATGCTTAAGAGGTGCAGGGCAAGGCTTGAATACTTAATGAGTACTTTGCCTCAGTGTTCACGAAGAAAAAGGATGCTGACAAAATACCCGTAGAAGCGGAGACAGTAAAGGTAATGGATGAGGTGAAAATTGATAGAAAGGATGTACTAGAAAGGCTGGCTATGCTTAGAGTGAATAAGTCACCTAGTCTGGATGGCTTGCATCCCACATTGCTAAAGGAAATGGGTGTGGAAATAGCAGAAGGGCTTGCCACAATCTTCCCTAGATACGGGGGGGGGGGGGGGGGTGGGGGGCGCAAGAGTATTGTAAAGTAGCCAATGTGACATCCTTATTCAAGAAAAGGTGTAAGGATATGCCAAGTCAGTTTAATATCAGTGGTGCGTAAGGTTTTAGAAACAATAATCAAGGGAAAAAAGATCAAACAGTCACTTGGAGAGGTTTGAGTTAAGTAGGGAGAGCCAGCATGGATTTGTAAAAGGCAGATCATGCTTGGCTAATCCAATTGATTTTTTTGATGAATTAACAGAGAAGGTTGATGAAGGGAAACTAGTGGATTTTAAGAAAATGTTTGACAAAGTACCACATAAAAGCCTGGTTGAGGCTCATGGAATTGGAGGGTGAGTACCAGCTTGGATAAAAAATTGGCCTCAGGACAGAAAACAGCAAGTCATGGTAAATGGTTATTTTTTTTAGACTGGACGATGGCAGACAGTAGTGTTCCGCAAGGTTCAGTGCTAGGACCACTACTTTTTTTGATATACATAATTGACTTGGATATTGGAATACAGAGTAAAATTGCAAAATTCGCTGATGATACCAAACTTGGAAGTGTGGCATACAGTGAGGATGATACCAATCAACTGTAACAGGACATAGATAAGCTAGCAGAATGGGCAGACAAGTGGCAGATGGAACTTAATACAGAGAAGTGTAAGATGACCCATTTTGGCAGAAGGGATAGGGAGAGGCAATATAGACTTAACTGCACAGTTCTAAAGAGTGTGCAGGGTCAGAGGAACCTGGGGGCTCATGTGCATTGATCTCAGAAGGTGGCCTAAAATATTGAGAATGAAGTTAGCAAAGCATATGGGATCTTGGGCCTCATAAATCGAGGTATTGAGTACAGAAACAGGGAAGTTATGCTGAACTTATATAAAGCTCTGGGTAGGCCACAACTAGAGTACTGCATCCAGTTCTGATCACCAGACTTTAGGAAGGATGCAAGAGCCCTTAAGGGTGCAGAGGAGATTTACCAGAATGGCTCCAGGAATGAGGGGTTTTAGCCACAAGGTTAGGTAGAGAAGCTGGTGCTGTTCTCCTTGAAGCAAAGGAGATTGAGGGGAGATTTGATAGAGGTGTACAATATTATGACTGGTTTAGTTAAGATAGATCAAGAAAAGCTGTTCCCATAAGCTGATAGTACAAGGACTAGGGGACAAAGATGAAGGTTTTGGCCAAGAGATGCAGGGGAGATGTGAGAAAGAACATTTCTACGCAGCGAGTGGTAATGATCTGAAACTCACTGCCGACATGGGTGGTGGAAGTTGAATGGGCACTTGAGGGAAATAAACTTACAGGACGATGGGGAAATAGCAAGGGAATGGGACTGATTGAATTGCTCTAGAGAGCGGACATGGACTCAATGGCTTTCTTCTGTGTCATAATGACTCTATGACTTTGCAATGTCTTGTTCAAATAAAACAAAATTCAGTAAAACCGAGAATAATTGACTCTACAGAATAATGTTGAACTGTCAACAAAACTGTCAGCCATAGAACAAGATGTATCAACTTGATCAAAAGAAAAGAACTGAAGATAAACCATGCTTGAATGTTTAAAAAAAGGAAGGGAAAGTTAAAGGGTGCAAGATGGAATTTAAGAAAATGGCACGTTTAACCCCTAAGATTCTTTATCTCAAGGTATGAAGCCATTTACAAAAAGAATTGGTTCGTATACGTGTGGTAGCAGGGTCACTGAAAACGGGCAATATCTCCTTCTTGCTATAGTCCAGGGACATGGAGGCCAACTGCAGCACCCTGTCAACATTCAGGCCATGACTCAGAATAGATCAACCAAAGCATAGCATGGTGCTTCAGATAAGTACAACTCCTATCATTTTTTTTCAAAAATTAAAAATGGAGAGCGGACTTAAAATTGTTTATTCTCGCAGGCACCAATTTTTATACAATTCTAGTGTACATAGTAAATAAACTGCAAATCCAATCTATAGCAAATGCTACTTATTAATTACAGATTTATTAATTACAGATCTTCCACTGCTAATATTTAGTTACTAATTGCAGGTTTTGAAAGACATCTTTTGCCATCAGTAGCTCATCGGAGGAGAGCAACATGTGTACAAGATAGTCGTCCAAGCTAAGAAAGTCTTGGTATCCATCCATTTTTTAGGTATCAATGGGGTGCTACAGTTGACCTCAGTCTCCTGGGCTATTTGTAGGACGGAAATATAAGCCAAGGTTCCTGATCTTGAATCTCATCCAGTGGCTCTTGCTGCCAAATGCATGCTTGCAGACACTGAATCAGGTTGATTCATCATAGTCCCCCCCTTTCCCCCACTCCAAAAGTAAATTTACTGTTCACATAGCCTGGCTCATGCATGAAAATATGCCACCTTAGAGAGAAAGGTATCAAAGAGCCACTGCCACGTGTGGAACCATGACTTGCCACCTTCAGGAGGAGAAGGGAGTTCAGGAAAGACAATTGAAGGGGGGGGGGGGGGGGAAACTACTTTATCATGGCAAATAAGTATTATAGTACTCACCATTCTCGTTGTGTCGATCCTGAACCAGATGCTGGTATACTGAATCAGGAACCTCTGACTGACGATAGTACCACTTCACATTCATTAACAGATGGTCCCGTTTGCTCTGAAATGTTAAACATCAGCAAGCTAAGTAAATTAATTTATGAAGGGGACAATACGAGCACTATTCTTCACTTTGTGCTAATAAAAATTGAGCAAGACTTCGGCATTTACAAAGCAAATGATTTTACAATTGAATTTAACAAAAGGAATATTCATGTTTGAGCAATATTACTGAAACATTCTTGATGAGGCCAGTCCACCATGGTCAAATGGCTGCAACCATTTAGCAAGTTCCATTTGGCCAGCAAAGATTTAGCAGGGAAATAAACTGAATGATATCAGCCCTATAACTCACATGTCCGGGGCTTAAGTAAATTATAAATCGAATTGACATGGGTTAGTCCCATAAAACACCACTCCAGAGCAATGCAACACTTTGGTACGGCTGTTAAAAGTAGTCAGAAGGATACCCATGTACATTAAATTAGAATATAATTTTGTAGAGCGTTTCAGTAGTTGCCAGAACGATATCAGGTATTGTTAAGCGGAACTTTGCAACTTTAGAACAAGAGTAGGCCATTCAGCCCCTCGAGCCTGTTCCACCACTCAATTAGATCATGGCTGATCTGTACCTCAACTCCATTTACCCGCCTTTGCTCCATATCCCTCGATCCACAAACTTTTGGGAGTGGGTTTAATTGTGTAATTTTTGCTTATAGGCAAAGAGTTTGTGGCTTGTTTAGAAACTTAATAGCACAGACATTCTGCAGGAAATGGAAAGACCAAGGTGCAGGACAACACAGGCTGCCTAGGAGCGAGGTGGGAGAAAAGATTATTTTCCACAGTAGTAATGCAACAGTTATGGAAGTGTGTCTAGGTACTCTCTCGGTTAGATACTGGATTCATACATAGTTCTATTTGGAGACTCTTTTTAATATTCATTCATGGGACAAGAGTGTCGCTGGCAAGGCTAGCATTTATTTCCCATCCCTAATGCCCTTGAGAAGGTGGTGGTGAGCTGCCTTCTTGAAGGGCTGCAGTCCACGTGGTGTAAGTACACCCACAGCGCTGTTAGGAAGGGAGTTCCAGCTTTCTAATCCAGCGACAGTGAAGTTCCAAGTCCGGATAGTGTGTGGCTTGGAGGGGAACTTGCAAAGGTAGCATGGAGAGGAAATAAGCATCAGTAACAAACAGACATTTTACTTATATTTTTAGCATTATATACACAGAGGTTGTGTAAATTAACTACATATTATGTAACACAACATCATGAGCATCAAGTTATTTCTGTGAAAGACAATGCGCTATTTTTAACCTAACTGGTAGTTCAAAATGTCAGTTATTAAAATTGTTAAAGTGCACAAAAAAGCAGGGAGTGATTTCAAAGTTGGTTACAGATAGCACCTGAAATACTCAATTAGATTTCACATCATAGCTATCTATTATTGTTCTAAATTGACTGTTCTGAATTATCACTCTATGTAGAAAGGCTGAAAGGCAACATTCTACTTAATATTTTGCCCTTTTCCTGTCAACTTTTCTGCGAAATTCATCAAGTTGTACAACTAATTACGTGTTGAATAAGATATATTTTAGTGGATTCAGTTTTAAGTTTAAAAAACAAATTTGCTCAAAGCTTGTTGCAGTGCCACCTTTAACTGCTGTTAGTGCAGTATTTTCCAATTGCTGTACAAAAATAATCGGGAACATTATGAAATAATTCTAGAGCAAAGTTGCTTTCCAAGTTATATTTCCTGTTCTGAACATGATTTCTGAAGGCAGCTTTTCAGTGTCGATGTTAGACAGTTAGATTCTTTTTTAAATTGCTGAGAAAAATTACATGCTGCTTGCAAATGCTAATTAGAAAAGTCAGAATGTCAAACCTTTAGCACCATATAAAAATATTGTGCTGTATAACATATATTCTGCACTCAGTTTTTGGGTAGTATCATCAGAAGACCAGTCAGTGGCAGCACTGAGTTACAAAACTGCAATCTGTGCTTCCACAAACTGTACTTGTTCATGCAAAATTCATGATTGGTTAGTATCCCTGCCACGTACAACAAATGCTGATTTACAGAAACAAAAAAATTTCTGTAGCTCACTTTTTGTGTTTTCTTCTTTGCAAATCAAAGTTTTATCTATATAAAATAGGTTTGACAACACATTCATTAACCTATATAGACTTTTAGAACTACACTAGCAGATGAAAAATCACAAATCTATGGAGGGAATTTCAGAAATTAAACTTCCTTGCAGAAGCAGCACTCCAAGCTATACAACAAACATGTAGCATAAATCATAGAGTGACCAAAATAATACAGAACCTTGAGTGAACAGAGTACTTAGTAACATTGTGCAGAGTAACACTGCGGATATATTAAGCAAGGGCCAAGGACTCAAAAGTTATTTGCAATGTTGCCAGAGGAAGCTTGGAAAATCCAAAGCTCTGCCCAAACCCAATCACATGGAAAAATACAAATGCAGCTTTTCAAAACAGTTTTAAACATGTTAATTTTTCATGTGGAATATTTATATACATTTAACAGGCAGTTCCTGCATTCTCCACTACCTGACTGGACCAATACGGTGAGATTAAACAGAAAAACATAGGTGAAAAACCTTTGTAATAATTATGATGCATACTATTCTTCAGCATGCCACCAACTAATGTTGAATGTGCTATCTGCAAGAGGTTGAGGAACGCTGAAAATGAATTACTCAAATTATTCTTTCCACATTCTGTTCATATTGTCGATTTTGGATGTTCACATACTTGTCTCACTGCAATAAAACTGTTGCTCTATACATCCATTCATGAATGGTAATACAATGCAATATTTATTTTGGATATGAACTTAGATTCAGAATATTGAGAGATTGTTTCTCAACGTCCTGATACTAAAATGAGCTGCATCCATGTCATTGATGCTTTGAATCAGTCAACTGAATTTGAATGAAACAATCCTGTTTAATAGATATTTAGTTAGAATGTTCACAATGGATGTCCTTAGCTATCAGCTTGGCTCAATTGGTAGCACATTCATCTGAGTTGGAGTTATGAAGGTTTTGAGGCCAACAGCCAGACCTGAGCTCATAATCTAAGTTGGCAGTACAGTGTAGTACTGAAGGAATGTTGCATTGTTTGAGATGCTATCTTTCAGCTGAGATGTTCGACAGATGGTCCCAGCTGCTGTTCAGGTGCCATTAAACATCTGAAAGCAGAAACTTTCACCTGGTGCCCAAACTTTCACCGTCAACCAGTATCACCAAAAGCAAACTTAGCTGGTCTTTCATTTCACTGCCATTTATGAATGCCACATTTGCTTAATTAACAGTCACTGCACTGCAAAAGGTAATTGTACAAAGTATTTGATAGGCCTAAACCTAGCCGCTTCCAAGATCCTCCTTAAGACTCAACTGTGACCAAGCTTTTAGTCAACTCTCCTAACATCTCTTTCTTTGACTGTGTTGTCTGATTAGGTTTCTGTGAAGCACGAGATGATTTTGTACTTCAATGGCACCATATAAATGGGAGTTGCTGTTGTTGATGAGGAGCCTGGACTCCAGCATGAATCAAAGCTTTTGAGAGTGGACGAGGAAAATTGGGGGACGAGCAGGTAGAAATTCCATCATATCAGAAGGAACTTTTCCAAATTTCTAAATTATGTATAAATTGATTTAGTTCCATTAAATATTTTTACAGCTCATCACTACTGTTTTAAGGGCATTCAATAACATTAATAGTTCAGATCACTGCACTATCCCTTTTCATGACTTTATATAGCATATAATAGTTCCAGGACCAAAAATGATCATTTTAATTTGAGCCCTGAATATGTTTACCAGCATAGTTCTGTTGTATGTTCTAAAAGCTCCATAGCTTCTTCATCTGAAGTTTCCTCTGAATTAGAAAGCTGCAAGCAATTTATCATTACTATCTGTCATGAAGACACCCACCTGCCAAGAATGAGGTATATTAATTTCATCATATGACCATTAATTTTAAACTGTTGCTGAAGTGAAGAAATAACTTGTTTAAAGAGATCACCAGACATTTGGCTGGAGGACATTTGCATACTAAGAGACAGTGCTTGGAGAGACAAAGGGCTACTCTCTGGTCCAATTAACCCAAATGGATTTTGATCACCAGACATTGAAGGTGTAAGAAAGCTCACATTCCAGTGTCTGCTAAGATGGAGAATCTACAAACGCAGGAATGGTTAAACGAGTTGGTCACATGACTAACGAGCTGGTCCAGGTTTTTTTTTTAAACTAGACACAGGACAGTTTGAAGACAGACTGTAGATTGCAACCGAACCTGAAACAAGAGAGTCTCTCCTGGCTGGCTCCCTCTCACTTTCTCCCAAGCCTCCAGACCCACTGAGACACGTAAACCTCAAGAGAGAAAGGACTCCTACATCAAAACAAGTTAAAGTGTGCACTGGGCCCCAACGAACAGCAAGACTTACCAGCAACCAAAGACTCCACATTGAACTCAAAGGACCGTAAATAACTACCAGATATTGCCTCAAACTTTTCCCCTTTATTCTTTCTACTTTTTCTGTCTCTAACTGCGTGTGTGTTTATCGCATATGCATGCTAGTGTGGTCATGTAGCATATTCGTAGTCGTTAACCGAATTAGAGTTTAAGATTAATAAACTTCCACCTTTCCTGTTTAAATCTAAGGGAACCTGTCTAATTGATTTATTTGCCTTTCAATTGGGAAGCGGTAAACAAGGATTCACTGAGGGGGAGCTAAAACATAATAATATAAAAGCAAAATACTGCGGATGCTGGAAATCTGAAACAAAAACAAGAAATGCTGGAACCACTCAGCAGGTCTGGCAGCATCTGTGGAAAGGGAAGCAGAGTTAACGTTTCGGGTCAGTGACCCTTCTTCGGAACTGACCCGAAACGTTAACTCTGCTTCTCTTTCCACAGATGCTGCCAGACCTGCTGGGAGCTAAAACATGGTGTTTTTAAAAATTAAACCCTGTTCCAGTTAAACCAAACAAAGGCTGAGAGGGAACCCCTGGACCAATTTCTCACCTGGTCATAACACTATCATTTAGTGGTACAGAGTGCAGCCAGAGGCAAGTGTAATGAGGTCAGGCAACTCAGGAAATTGGCTTTAATGGTTACTGAGAGCACTGAAGTCTTGCAAAAAAAAAATTAAGCATCGTAAATGGAAGAGATGAGAGCATATAATTTTTTCTAGTGTTCCTTAGCTAAAAAAACTATCCATGAAGTCAAGATAACTGGTGACAATACTTTTGCAAAAGGCACTCTGGGGTTGGCTTTATGTTGTCCTGCCATATTTCTCATTTGAACATTCTAGAAAGAACAAACTAGCATTTGCATACTTGCATCTGATAGCATTCCAATGTAAAATGGCATAAAATTCAAGGGGTTAATTTACAATTATAGTTGGTATTCAGTAAAATTCTGTCATGGAACACCTCTTCCTCTTTCCACCTCCCCATGTATATAGTGAAAGCTTAAATTTTATAAAGCTACCAATGTCTGTTATAGAATTGGTCATACAGAATTTTGGTTTTGGAATAAAGATTCCACTTTTACAACGGAACAATTGTTGTTATTTAACATTACATAAGAAAATGAGGATGAATGTGGGGATATTCACTAACGATTGCACAATTTTCAGTTCCATTCACACTCTCAGATACTGAAGCAGTCTGTGCCCACATGCAGCAAGACCAGGACAACATTCAAGCTTGGGCTGCTAAGTAACAAGTAACATTTGTGCCACACAAGTGCCAGGGAACAACTATCTCTAAAAAGAAAGTCTAACCACCTCCCCTTGACGCTCAATAACGTCGCCATTGCAAATTCAACATCCTGGGGGATCACCACTGACCAGAAACTTAACTGGACAAGCCACATAAATACTGTGGCTGCAAGAGCAGCTCCGAGGCTGAGCATTCTGCAGTAAGTGACTCACCTCATGACTCCCCAAAGCCTTTCCACCTTCTTCAAGGCACGTCAAGGTATGATGGAATACTCCCCAATTACCTGGATGAGTGCATCTCCACTCAAGAAGCTCGACATCATCCAGGAAAAAGTAGCCCACTTGACTGGCACCCACTCCACCACCAGCACACAGTGGCTGCACGGTGTACCATCTATAAGATGCATTGTAGCAACATGCCAAGGCTTCTTTGACACCATCTTCCAAACTAACAGCTGCTACTATCCAGAAGGACATAGGCAACAGGCGCATGGAAACACCACCACCTATAACTTCCCCTCCATGTCACACACCATCCTGACTTGCAAATATATAACCGTTCATCATCGCTGTGTCAAAATCCTGGAATCTTTCCCTAAAAGCACTTTGGGAGTACCTTCAATACACAAACTGCAGCGGTTCAAGAAAGTGGCTTACCACCAGTTTCTCAAGGGCAATTAGGGATTGGCAATAAATGCTGGCCTTGCCAGCGATGCCCACATCTGTCAATGAATAAAAAAAACTAGCAACATAAAGAAGATTTTCAATGCAACTGAAACAATTGTTAACAAAAAAAATGTATTTTAGACTGACCCATAAACTACAAAAAGAAACATTAAATGTTATAAATATAGGCTGGTATTCAGCCCAACTTGCATATCAAATCCCACAAACAAGAGATAGTCAGAAAATAATTTGTGTCTCAAGTGGCAAAAATTCATAATTTGTCTCTAAGACAGCCTGAATTGCTGAGAGTACAAGATGTGCTTAAGTAGAGACAATATACAGCCTGTTTGGGACCCACAATCTTCCCATTTATGCCTTAATTAAGAGGTCCTTATGTTAAATGGTAGCTGCGGAAAATGGTGCACTGACACAGAACACAAAAGTCCAAGTGTATCAAGCCTGTGTCCTCAGTACCTTGCTCTACAGCAGCGAGGCCTGGACAATGTACGTCAGCCAAGAGCGACGTCTCAATTCATTCCATCTTCGCTGCCTCCGGAGAATCCTTGGCATTAGGTGGCAGGACCGTATCTCCAACACAGAAGTCCTCGAGGCGGCCAACATCCCCAGCATATACATCCTACTAAGCCAGCGGCGCCTGACATGGCTTGGCCATGTGAGCCGCATGGAAGATGGCAGGATCCCCTAGGACACATTGTACAGCGAGCTCGTCACTGGTATCAGACCCACCGGCCGTCCTTGTCTCCGCTTTAAAGACGTCTGCAAACGCGACATGAAGTCCTGTGACACTGATCACAAGTCATGGGAGTCAGTTGCCAGCGATCGCCAGAGCTGGCGGGCAGCCATAAAGGCAGGGCTAAAGTGTGGCGAGTCAAAGAGACTTAGCAGTTGGCAGGAAAAAAGAAAGAAGTGCAAGGGGAGAGCCAACTGTGTAACAGCCCCGACAACCAATTTTATCTGCAGCACCTGTGGAAGAGTCTGCCACTCTGGAATTGGCCTTTATAGCCACTCCAGGCGCTGCTTCACAACCACTGACCACCTCCAGGCGCTTACCCATTGTCTCTCGAGACAAGGAGGCCAAAGATAAGATAAGATAGCTGCTTACACAGTGACTTTGGGGTATATGACATTATTTGGTCTCTCATAGGAGCAGTCCACTTGGGTATAATATCTGCCCCAACCCCATAAACATATAACCTAAAAATACAAAATGCTGTTTTCTGTTTTTATTTCAGATTTCCAGCATCTGCATAATTTGCTTTTCGACTATAAACATATAGTCGATGATAACGTACCCAAACAACTGGTAGACGCTAAAGACCTGAGAAATGGAAATCTCTCCCATCTCACTCATTACCAGATAAGGTGAACACAGCCGTCAGTCTGAATTATCTTTGATATCGCTTCCTGAATCAGTTTCCATGCAAACTGATGACGGAAAAAAGAAACAGACGCCCTAAACTTCCTTAGGTAAAGTTCAATAAAGATCCCTAGGGACAAACCAATGGGGGTTCAACATTCTAGTTTCAAAACAGTATGACTGGGCAGTCAATTTCAATAACAATTTACATTTATGTAAGCATGTCCAATGTAGTAAAACATCTCAAGGTGCTTAGCAAGTCACAGAAAGAGATATCAAGACAAATGATCAACAGCTTGATCAATGAGGTAGATTTTCAAAGAGCATCTTAAAAGGGGAGAGACAGGTAGAGAGGTTTAGGTTGGGAATTCCAGAGCTTAGAGCCAAAGAACTGAAAATATGGCCACTAGTGGTGGAGCAATTAAAATCAGGGATGTGCAAGAGGCCAGAACTGGAAGAGAGCAGAGATTTCAAAGGCCTGTAGTGCAGGAGAAAGCTATGGAAATAGGAGGGACAACGCCTTGTAGGAATTTGAAAACATGGATGAGGATTTAAAACTGAGGTGTTGTCAGATTAGGAGCTAGTGAAATTCAACAAGGATAGAGGTGATTGTGAAAGAGATGTGGAGCAAGTTAAAATACAGGCAGCAAAGTTTTGGCTGAGCACAAGTTTATGTAGGATGGGAGGCCAGCCAGACGAGCATCAGAATAGTCAAGTCTAGGGGTGGCAAAGGCATGGCTGACGGCTTCAGCAGCAGATTAGGCAGAGGCAGAGTTCAGCGATGTTATGGAGGTCGAAGTAGGCAGTTTTGGTGATGGTGCAGATATGTGGTTAGAGACTCATGTCAGGGTCAAACACACCAGCAAGGTTGTTAACAGTCTTACACAGCTTAAGGCAGTTGCCAGTTTTGGAAACTGTATTCAGGGAACGAAGTTTGTAGCAGGAACCAGGAACAATGATTTCAGTCTTCCCACTACTTAGATGGAGGAAATTTCTGCTCATCCAATATTGGACGTCGAACAAGCAGTGTGACAAATCAGAGACAGTGAAGGGGTCCAAAGAGGTGGTGGTCAGATAGAGCTGAGTGTCGCGGCATATACAAGGAACCTGATGTGTTTTCGGATGATATCACAGAGTTTTGTGTAGTTGAGAAATGGGGGGTGCCATGGACAGATCCTTGGAGGACTCCAGAGCTAACAGTGTTGGAGTGAAAAGCGAAGCCATTGCAGGTGATTCTCTGGCTACAATTAGATGGATAAGAATGGAAGCAAACTAGGGCATTTCCATCCAGATGGCTGACCAAGGCAAGGCATTGAAGGAGAATGTTGTGGTCAACTGTACTGAAGGATGCAGACTGGTTGAAAAGGATGAGGAGGGATATTTCAATTTTTATTTCATAGGCTTGACCTCTGGTGAATGAGGTGGGCTGGCTGCAGCTTGAGACTGTTACATCACCTGGTTACATCCCTCAAGAAATTATTTTACAACGCTTGCAAAACAGAAAATGTGCTTTGATGCAGGCTATGACCCTACTTTCTAGAAGTTGGCTGGTGGATGACAAACCAGGTGACAAATGGTGTACCCATTTTGTCAATGTATGATGCAGTAAGAGTGAACATAAAAGGGGGAGATACTTCTAAATGGGTGGAAAATTTAAAAAATCCAAAATGGTTTATGATAATTTAAAATAACTTGTTAATGTCAGTCTATAATTTAATTTCAGACAAAGTTTTCACTTTGTCCAGAAGCCAGATGTTAACACTAAATGACACCACAATTTTTTTTAATTCTAAAGCAATTGCTCTCCAGAGATATTTGTTGTATGGGTTTACCTTTGGGGCTCTCATTCATGTGGATGTAACTAAGAAACAAGCATCTGATGGCAGCCTGTGATCCTAATCACAACCACATGTCTGCCAGCTCTGAAACTGTAAACAGATCCAGCATTATCCACTTTGCCTCAGTAATTAAACGAGAAATGGTAGCAGATTTACCATTTTTAAGTTATTCTGGGAAGTGTTTCAGAATTTTAAAAAAATATGGGTTATTCCAGCTTTAAATAACTCAACTGGTTAATATCTAAATAGGAGCTTTTTAATCCACAATAATACTGATCACAAAGGAAACCATGAATCACAAATGTTTTCATGTATTTATATTATGACAAAGCCTTTCTTCAACACTGTACCAGTCAATGTATTCGTGAAATAATCAGTTAGAGTTCAATGGTTTTGGGGGGCAAATCAACACATTTATTACCTACTCCCATCACAGGCAGACTAAAATAATGCTAATTCGCATATTTTGAGTCAGGGATAATAGTATTGAAAGTTGCTTTAACAGCATGGGAGCTCAGCAGAGATGTGCATGGCTCTCCCTTTAGCAGTTGTGCTCTATAGTATAAATATTCTCCCCCTGCCCAAGGAACCAAGAGTTGCACAGAACTGAATAAAAGTGGACCTACAAATGTACCACATTAAGCAAGTTTCACAAAGTAAATGCAGGACCCATTTGGATGTCTACACAAGACACTCTACATCACAAAGCACAATACCATTGATGCCAAACTGTAAGTCAAAGGAAAGAGTGGTGCATGGAGGTCCCATAGATGTTTCGGGGGTGCTGTGGGGAAGTGGGGGGGGGGGAGCAACTGGGTATTATTAACTATTTAGCAGTTGGTCTAAATGTTCCCATTCTGAAGTGGACAGCTATTTTAACATTAGCTATCAATGACCAGTATAAGAAATAAATAAAAGGGAAACTATATTTGCACACTACACTAAGCAATGATACTAGAAATCAATTCAAGAAGAGCATATTCACATTATGTCACTACAAAACATGCTATTCTGTCTGATCCTCAGATCTATGGGGGACTGTGGGCACACTTTTTCAGCTCATCTGCCTTAAATACCATTCCCGCAGTCAAAAGACCAAACAGATAATATGCTCCCAATCTTCCACCAATGTCACTACCAAGGGAATATACAAAAACTGCCACTGGTGATATACCATCTGGTTTACCTACAATTTTGTAGAAAACAGCTGGCCTTGTCTTCCTCTTTCTCAGTGCTAGCACAACAGAAACTACATTGCATGGCATGCAAATCCACTTTTAACTCTGTGGGACAGCAGGCAAGGGCCAATGGCTTGTGTCACTTTTCAACCAGATTCACAATATTCCTTTTTTAATTTTTAATGAATGTGTCTGCTCTGTATTTTCTTATGCTGAAATTAAGTATTATGATCCAGTTCAAAATAAGGCAAATGCCAGATATTCACAATAATGCTCCAAACACATAGGGATCACAATTAAGCATCACTGCATTTTTAGGGGCCACATTTGAGAATTTCATTTTGAAACTCTTCAATACTACATGGATTTATTCACTACTATAAATCTGGCAGATTTAAAACAAGAGCTGATGTAAGGGCAATACTATACCCACACAGTATGAATTAGGTTAAGTATAGATGCTCTCAAATGTTAAACCTTTGTGTGACACCAGTGCTCAAAGGAAGCGTTGTTCTTTCAAAAGCCGTGGCATTAAAGGCAGCTTTGAATGCAAATCTTAGGCATTAAATATTTCATGGATGCTTCAGCAAATACTAACATTTACTTTCTTCAGCTCTGATGTTTCAGTCCTGTTCTTATCCAATTTCTATAGACACGTTAATAGTGATTCATCACTTTTTCTGTTGGAAACACAATACATAAGAGCAATAAATTCATGCCAACAAAACTGAGGGGAGGGAGAAATGAAATTCTCTGGTTGAAAGCTAATCTCATCGGGAACTTATTCGACAGCTGCAGTACTGGAATATGACCCTTTACGGCTGAATAGCCTACAATTTTTAGTTATTTCAAAAGTACTCATTAATGAGCTCCTGGGAAACAAAACCAAAAATTTGGTTTTGATTTGAAGATCAAAATAACATAAACAGCCATTTTCATTGACTGACTGCACCAGCCTCAGCTGGATAAGAATAAGCCCAGCATTAAACCGGTTTTCCTAGAATGGAAGCTAATGTTAAGAATCCAAAGCCTCTGTGATCAACACATGAAGAATTCTTTTCCCAAATCAGTCTCCATATCCTGTTCTTTTGAGATAAAGTTAGGCTTTCTTGCATTCAGTTGAGATTGGAACAATCATCTCAAATAAAAAACATTTCATTTTCATTTTGAAGACTTACAGCTTCAAAATGAACCCAGTTTTTAAAATCAGTTTTCCCCTTTGAGCTCATTATTTTAATAATGAAAGATTTAAAAAATTCTGAGATCATGCAGCTTTAATATATTAAAATATTCGGTAGTTGCTGTTCAAGTCTCCTGTGTTTACATAAGCATGAGCGTTTCTGCAATTTGTTAAATGCACAAATGTACTTGCAGCAGGGCTAACAACTATTAAACTGAAAATACAGGAGTGCAATATTCCTATTATCAATGCCTACTTGGGGTTTCATTCTCTGAACCAGAGCATCACCAGCATATTACTCGGAGTAAGCCAAGGTAACCAATAAGAGAAATAGCTAAATAGGAATGCACCTATTCAGCATGAGCGGCATTATTCACTGTACCCTCCCTGTGCCATAAACAAGGGCCCTTCTCCTGTTCTTTATCCAGTTGTTTTCGCCCCAGCAAGAGAAGTTAAGAAACCCTAAAATGAAGGCAAGAGCAAATGATAAAGCAATCATTATTAATCTAATTAAACAGAGTAGGAGATATCGGGATGGTATTTCCATTAGAATACTGAGGTTTAACGCTGCCAGGTAGGTAATCTGACTTTCTGTTCCATTCCACCTAATACTAGATCAACAGCAAGGTGAATTTTTGTTGAGATGTGTTCAAAACAGATCTACCAAAACAAAAATACACCGTGGTAGATATCCAGTACAGTGTCCACTCTCCTAACCATCAAGGAAGCCTGAAGTTTAAAGTTGAAGCCATAGAATTTGTTCTGTGTAGGATACAAATTATCTGGTCTTCAAATTGGTCATGTGCAGTCTTTGAAGCATGTTTAGCATTTAAGGATCGAGAACCAGAGGGCACTGATTTAAGGTGGTTGGCAAAAGAAGCAATGGCGACATGAGGAAAAGCTTTTTTACACAGCGGGTGGTTAGGATCTGGAATGCACTGCCTGACAGCGTGGTGGATGGCAGATTCAATCATGGCTTTCAAAAGAGAATTGGACAATTGTCTGAAGAGAAAAAACTTGCAGGGCTAGGGGGAAAAGCAGGGGAGCGGGACTAGGTGAGTTGCTCTTTCAGCGAGCCAGCATTGACACAATGGGCCGAATGGCCTCCTTCTGTGCTGTAACCAATCTTTGATTCTATGTAATCTGCTTGCTGCCTCATTTCTTCATGACATCCAAGAACCAGGATTGCCTTCTCCAATAAAAGTAAAGAAGGAATTATTAATACTCAGTTTGCACGTAAATCTGATAAGAGAAATGAAGAAAGTAGAACATACAGGAACCTGCTACCCTGTCAACCATCTAGACTCCAGTCTTTGTCCCAGGGCCAAAAATATTAGAGCATTATGGAGAATGTTGCAAGAGAGTCCATTTACAGATAGATGCATGAAAAAGCAGATTTGTCATGACTGTGGGTGTATCAGTATCCAGGCAGTTGGCAATGGGATTGTTCACTCTAGCCAAGTGCAGTGCAGACACGATCACTTAGTGGGTCCTGATGTCAATAGCCAAATTGATGTACAGGATATCTGTCCCAAAAGAGAAGTTGCAGATTCTTGTATTGGCTTCATAACAATTAAACCTTAAAGTCCATAGTTCTGCTGAGCTGGTTTGTGAGATCCTTCAAAAAGTATTTCCCAAGTGTGCAAATAGCCCTCCTAAACCCCTTAGAATAAATTTAGTCAAATAAGCCAGGAAGCTATATAATCCTTTAGTGACAGGCAAAGAAGGTACTGCAAATGGGCTTCCAATGTTAAAAATGGCACTGAGACTGAAAACGGCACTTCAAACCAAATGTTTACAATGAACTGAAATAAATGCAGTGCTTCTTTAATTGATGTTATTAGCTGAAAATGCTGCCTTAAACAGTCAACAAGAAAATAAATAAAGGGGACTTCGTAAACAGAAAGAGACAGCCACAAGGACAACACACACAGCTTGACATAATTTATGAGGATTTTGTCCTTACAAATCTTCGTGTTGATCTACTGGATTTGATACCAATAAAAAAGTCAACTGCTGGAATACAGGAAAAATGCTAATTTTTTGCAACATCGGCTGGAATTTTACCCTAGGCAGACGGGAGCCGGCCACCGACTGAAAGGTCGGTGGCGAACCCGCTTCCACCTCGCCTGGGGATCCGACCCGTATCGCGCGGGTCCCCGGGCTTCAACTGGTGTGAGGCGGGACTTCCACCCGCTTGAGGTAGGAAGTCCCGCCTAACAGAGCTGCTGACCAATCAGCAAGCCGGCAGCTCTTAGTTCCAGCAGCGCCAGCGGGAGCAGTGGCCACTGCTGGGACTGCAGCCCAGCATGAATAGAAGATGCCTGGGAGCCGGGAAGGAAGGTAAGTTTTGGTTGTCTTGCCGGGGGTAATCGGTCGGGCCCCGGCGAGGCACGTGCGGTCATTTGGGGGAGGGGGGGCTGTGTTGGATCTTGGGGGTGGTTGGGGTAGCGGGGCCGGCCCTCCATCGGGCACAGGGTGCCCGATCATGAAGGCCACCCTGGGATGCTGGTAGGCCGCCTGGTTTCATTAGGCAGCTTCTCCCGGCTCCAGGACGCCCACTTGCCACGCATAAAATCCATTTTTTGGCGGCGGAGGTGGGAGTAGGTCAGGAAGGTCTCCTGGTGCCTCCCGCTCCATTTTACGCCACCCCCCTGGCGTAAAATTCCAGCCTTTATAGTAAAAATCAACCTTTAAACCCCCAACCATCTAATCTGCTTCATGCAAATGTGAGGAAAATTGTTACCATTTGATAGATTAACTGCATTTCCAGAAAATAAATCCCTGCACACCATCAGTTTTTCAAAAACATAGCAAAGGTGAGCACAAGAAGATGTAAATGCAACAAAAGAAAAGTAGCAAGAAAAGAACAGATATAAATATCAATAGAAGAAAGAAATAGGGAGACATAAGGATAGATACAGCAGGAGGAGAAATTGGGAGTGGATTAGCCAGAAACCTTACTGGATGCACTCAAGTTGGGCCAAATTACCTAATATTTCTCAGGTCTGACAGAGTCAAACCTTTTTCCATAAAGGTCCCTGAATAGAAAGATGGGAGAACATCAGCTGTAGGAAAGAAATTAATGTTACATCGTGTACAATGTGTTTTGTTTCTCTATTACTCTTGACAGTACTGCAGTTTTTTAAAATATCTCCAACCTCAATTCATCCATTTGATAAAATCTGGAAGTTTAAAAATAACAGGGTGGTGGGATATTGGTCGACTGCAGAGCAACTTGTTTGGTAAACACTTTCACACTAAAGGCAACCTGGGTGAAATTTTAAGATTTCACACACATTTGACGGTTACAGCATTATAGAAAAGTAATTTGGTTATCTAAATATGTTTAATTTGTTCACTTGTAACTATTTACCCTATTTCTACAAATGCACTTTACAAACAAAAAAACTCCAGAGAAATCAAAAAGCTGCTAAAACATTTCAAAAAACATTTCCCACAGATGTGATGTTCTTGAAAAATAACCCTCCTTGATTTTAGCAATTTTACAATTATAATGCAGAGAACTGTGAATAGCCTTTTGTTGGACAGTTTATTAGTGTCTGAAACTTGAAAAATTAGGTACAACCTTTCTCACAATGAGATAGGAATAGCTTTATATACAAAGACTGAGGATAGAACTCAGATTTTTTTTTACAGCTTCTCAAAATATCTTATTCATGTTCTTTCGTTTCCTTGATTTAACTTAACTGAAGAAAATGACATACTGTAAAGAAATTCTCATTGTGACAAGACATTTAGCAAGGCGCACAATCACAGCTGCTCTCAAAGAGCTTTTTAGGTGAAAATCCTCTCTACGGTTACTCTCAGACAACAATCTTTTCAGATCAATGTGCAACAAAATGGTGCGAGTGGCCACAGATGTTGCCCTGGCTATGGTGGGCAGGTCCTTTGTTTGGCCCATGCAGTCACAGCTATTGCCTACACTATTTATATTTAAAATCTCAACTAGCTTTGAAGGCAATTTGGCCATCTGTCATCTCTGCTATTTCTTGGGACTATGAATATTAGGTTCATCAAGCAGACAGTCTCTGGCAGGAAAATACTGCACAAACCTATCAGATGTTCAGGAAAAGATTTGCTTTCTATGTAAATGTTAGAACCAATCTCCTTTTATTTAGATATTACTCCCTGTAGGGAGGTTGAAGATACAGTGTCCTTTGCTTTGGCTTACACGTGCTCTATGTAAAACTTAATGAAAATAAGGCCTGCAGAACATCTGTGTTGCACAGCTTAGTCTGCTCACAAAATTTAAATATTCTAAATATTTAATGTAGGAGCATTACTTGAACTCTTTCCCCTATTTTACACTTCCATTTGTAGTGTTTGCAAATATAATAGAAGTACACAATAAAAGCTGCAACATGTTAAATACAGGTTTCAGCAGAAATTATTTATCACTGTCCTCTTTTTCATAATTAAAAGACGTTAATATGGCATCATCACAATGATATCACAGCCCTAAATCAAATCTTCATTCAAAGGCAAATATAGGTTGGTAGTAAAAAATCTGAATAATTCACACAAAAACCATGTTAACCAAACAGAACGCGCTTACCTAGCATCACTTCAAGATTTTCTTTTATAGCATATGGCCTCCATCATTTAGTTTTCTGCCCTTTACATCCAGAATGCACCTGATTTTACCCTCCCCCCCACCCCGCCCTTCAATTTTCTCCATTCATTTCCTGAAGTGCGGAGTAAAATTCCATGGCCTAGCTGTCCAGTGCCTTGTCCAAGTATCCATTCTTCATGTGTGTCACTTCATGAAGATGGACAGTATCCACTGGGTTTTCAGCCATGGGGAGAAGAAACAGTGAGTGAGGGGACGCATTCACAGCTGAGCCCAACCCAATTTTCAACTAGCATTCACATTCATATGCATTTTACAAGGTTTTTTTTATTTCCAAAATATACTTTATTCATAAAAATCTGTAAAAAAAAACATTACAAAACAGTTCCAAACAGCACCAAGTCAAAAAATACAAACAGTGCAAAGGAGATCAGTTTCCTTCAATACAGGAGCGAGTTGCCTCACAACCCTTCCATTTCATTTTTCATGCCATATACATTTAACAGCAAACAAAATTTTTCCAGATACAGTTCGAGGGGTTTTCCATGGATCCAGCCCCTCAGTTCAGCTTGGTGGGGGACCTTACACAGTGGTCTTTCCCCATTGAGCCTTTGCTGCAGCTGCCCCAAGCTTTAGTGCATCCCTCAGCACGTAGTCCTGGACCTTGGAATGTGCCAGTCTGCAACATTCAGTCGTGGACAACTCTTTGCGCTGGAAGACCAGCAAGTCTCGGCAGACCAAAGGGCGTCTTTCACCGAATTGATAGTCCTCCAGCAGTAGTTGATGTTTATCTCGGTGTGCGTCCCTGGGAACAGCCCGTAGAACACAGACTCCTGTGTTACAGAGCTGCTTGGGATGAACCTAGACAAAAACCACTGCATCTCTTTCCACATCTGCTTTGCAAAGACACATTCCAGAAGGAGGTGGGCAACCGTCTCTTCCCCACCACAGCCATCTCAAGGGCATTGTGCGGAGGGGGTGAGACTTCAGGCATGCAGGAAGGATCCGACGGGGAGGGCTCTTCATTCCACCAGCCAAGCTACATCTTGGTGCTTGTTTGAAAGTTCTGGTGATGAGGCATTCCGCCAAATGACTGGCAGTCTGCTCGAGGAACCATCCAACAGGATCCACCATCTCCTTTTCCCGTAGGGTCTTGAGGACATTCCGTGCAGACCACTGCCTGATGGATTGGTGGTCAAAGGTGTTTTTCCGCAGAAACTTTTCCACGAAGAATAGGTGGTACGGCACAGTCCAACTGGATGGAGCGTTCTGCGGCAATGTGACCAGGCCCATCCTTCGCAACACCGGGGACAGATAGAACCTCAGCACGTAGTGACACTTGGAGTTTGCGTACTGGAGGTCTACACACAGCTTGATGCAGCCGCACACATTTTACGACAAGGTAATTGGATGGTGATCAGAAGCAGGAAGCTCAGCTTTTTTAAAAAACCCTCTCTCTTCCTCAGGCCAACAGTGAAACATGCTGACTTTGATAAGCTACCTTATCACAAATTAAGGATCAAACCTGGAACTCAGTATGCTTCAGTATCAGAAAAAATTACCTTTACTTAATTTATGGTATTTAATATAAAGTTTATTCTAAACTTCCTTTCCCCCACCCCCATTAAACTTTTAAATCTTTCATCTTTTCTTCTATCCGTGAGAGTAACTTATCAAAGGGATTGTCATTCAGTGATCTAAAAAAAGTTCCAACTGTTGTTTTTGTTTCTACAGCACAATGACCTGAAGACTTGCAAGGTCAAGCTACAGATGCAACCAACTGAGTGGTGCAGTCCCCCAAAAGAGTAGGGCCAGACAAGTAACCTTAACTGCAGCATGTTAAAGATTAAAATCCATTCACACATTTGCTCATCAATTACACAAGGTTAGGGTATAGGTGTATATCATCACTACATATAATATGGGTAGTCCTCATCAGAGAACTCCTCTTTGCTGACGATGCTGCTTTACCATCTCACACTGAAGAATGCCTGCAGAGTCTCATCGACAGGTTTGCGTCTGCCTGCAATGAATTTGGCCTAACCATCAGCCTCAAGAAAACGAACATCATGGGGCAGGATGTCAGAAATGCTCCATCCATCAATATTGGCGACCACGCTCTGGAAGTGGTTCAAGAGTTCACCTACCTAGGCTCAACTATCACCAGTAACCTGTCTCTAGATGCAGAAATCAACAAGCGCATGGGTAAGGCTTCCACTGCTATGTCCAGACTGGCCAAGAGAGTGTGGGAAAATGGCGCACTGACACGGAACACAAAAGTCCGAGTGTATCAGGCCTGTGTCCTCAGTACCTTGCTCTACGGCAGCGAGGCCTGGACAACGTATGCCAGCCAAGAGCGACGTCTCAATTCATTCCATCTTCGCTGCCTTCGGAGAATACTTGGCATCAGGTGGCAGGACTATATCTCCAACACAGAAGTCCTTGAAGCAGCCAACACCCCCAGCTTATACACACTACTGAGTCAGCGGCGCTTGAGATGGCTTGGCCATGTGAGCCGCATGGAAGATGGCAGGATCCCCAAAGACACATTGTGCAGCGAGCTCGCCACTGGTATCAGACCCACCGGCCGTCCATGTCTCCGTTATAAAGACGTCTGCAAACGTGACATGAAATCGTGTGACATTGATCACAAGTCGTGGGAGTCAGTTGCCAGCATTCGCCAGAGCTGGCGGGCAGCCATAAAGGCGGGGCTAAAGTGTGGCGAGTCGAAGAGACTTAGTAGTTGGCAGGAAAAAAGACAGAGGCGCAAGGGGAGAGCCAACTGTGCAACAGCCCCAACAAACAAATTTCTCTGCAGCACCTGTGGAAGAGCCTGTCACTCCAGAATTGGCCTTTATAGCCACTCCAGGCGCTGCTTCACAAACCACTGACCACCTCCAGGCGCGTATCCATTGTCTCTCGAGATAAGGAGGCCCAAAAGAAAAGAAAGAAAAAGAAAAGAAAAGATCCTACAGAACAGCTACCTTTAGGTTAAGTAAAATTATTCTTTGGCAGAGATTGACCTGGTCTTATGATGCAACTATGACAATCGCAACATCGAATTCTGGGCTTTCAATTGGTTGAATGGTTGGTTTCTGGTGCTGGTCGCTAGTCACAGAATCATACAATAGCACAGCACAGGAGGCCACCATTTGACCCAGAGCCTGTTCTGGCTCTTCCTGAGAACAATCAAGGTTGTCCCACTCACCAGCTCCTTCCCCACATTGCTGCCATTTTATTTCTCCTTCAAGTACTTATCCAGCTCCCTTTTGAAAGTTTCTATCGAATCTGTTTCCACCAAACCTGGTAAAACTTCCCTGAATCACTAACACTTCCAGAGTGGATAATATAAGGCAGGAAGAGGAAGCAAAGAGAACTTTAGAGTTTGGGGAGGAAGGGAGCTGGGATAAACAGCATAAAAATGTTTAGAATTTACTTTATTTTAGCAGTATACAGACAAAACTACTATTCATTGGCTTTATTACCATTCATTTCAGTAGCTCAGAGCATACTCAATCAAGGGGCTGAGACAGGCAGAAATTTTCCTCATCACAGCCAGCAGTCCAATACAGAAATCCAACTTTTGTAAAGGATGCAAAGATACTAGTGTACAGAATGGCAACACAATTATGTGAAGAAAAAAATATCTATACAAAACCATATGCAGAAAGAAAATGTACAGTTTGATAAAATAGTGATCTAAGTTTTTTCAAGTTACACTATGTACACAAAGGAGATGAACAGTAAAGTGTGTTAACATAAAATAATATGTTGCCCAACAAAGATTTTTTGTAAATAAATGTACAATTCTACCACTGATTGTAATACTCAATTAGACAAAGCCTATGGAACAATCCTTAATCTACAACATTCACCGAATAAACTACAAAATTATAATCTGGGTGCAATTTAACTTTAAATTTGGAAAAACCACTATAGTCTCCCAATATTGAAGCTGAATCTTAAAATATTTTGATTTGCAAGTTTATTAACTGTATCTGTTATCTGTGAAATGGATACAAGACTTAAGAATATGTGCAACATTATTGGGTGGAAAATCTTCTCAACTACTTGCAGCATCCATATCCTGCACATGCCCCAAATAACCGCCTGTCATTCTGTTCTCTTTGAATTCAACATGATATCAAGGAACTGAACTGATAAAACCTTCAAAATCAAAACATGTCCACTTAATCACACAACCCTTTGTGTAATTTCACAGCATTTAAAAAAGTATTCATAATGTTGTAAAAAATATTTCCACACTGCCCATAAAGTAGATTTAATCAAAAAGCTGCCCATAATGTTGTGAAGACTGATTATTGTTTGGGGATGTAATATTTAACTCCATAAATTTTTAATAGTTTTGAAATTGGCCTATGCAGGCCAACAAAAACAGAATGCTGCAACATTAATACACAAGCCAGTAACTCCTGAATTATTACAGGGCTAAAACTGCCAGGTACTGCATTTCTAAAATGGGTCATAAATGTAAGATCAATATAGTACAGTAAATGGGACTTTTCATCATGAAATGGCTTGTGTGCTTTGCTCATTCCTATTTATGAGAGGTGTAATGTATTGAGTAAACGTGTCTGCAGTAATCCCTAGTGGCACTGCAAAAGCAAATTTTTTTTTTAAATGGAAAGGCTATTTCTACAACAAGCCTGCTCCCAAAATAGTGTACTTCATTTCCATTTCTCCAGCTCTGGACAACACAATAAAATGCATCCTTTAAACAGGTTAGTCTTATCTAAAAGCTGCAACATCTACAAGAGATTAGCAAATAGCAACATGCCTCGATTGCTTATCTCCATGCACAAGCATAGCTAGAAAATGCCCAGCTTGATTGAGCGAGGTAATAGAAAACAGGAAATGAGAAGGCTTGGTTAAGCTGCAGATAATCGATCACTATATTCAGTGAAGTGTGAGTTGAGCTGCGCTAAGCTGCTTGGGGTATCAAATACATCTACTGCTGCACTTGAATAAATAACAAGGTCCAACCATTCAGCTATCTCTGGCAATCTTTACTCAGAAACTCAAAGGTTGTCTCAGTCTGTTCTCAACAACTCCACATTTGGACATTAATTATTCACTGCATTAAATTAGTTTATTAATAACATTATTGTTAATGGAGTGGGAACAAATTCAAATGGATGAATCTAGTTATCCCTGTTTCAAATCTTGTATTCTCAGATCCAAGCAGATGGGGGGGGGGGGGGGGAGAGGGGGGGAGAATTCCTTTTTAAATTTGGCAAATAAAATTTGCCCAAGATATTAGGAAGTGAATTTTATATATATATAAAAAAAAGTTAAAAGAAAATCCAAGTGGCCTTTCAGTGCCAGTCAAAGGTCATTGTTTGCCCTCCCTCATTTAATCAGTGTATGGTGTCTTTCTGCTCTACTTCACATTCATTTCCTTAGAATTCCATTAACATCTGTCTTAGCACAGTGCCTGGTTTCACAAAATGTCAAAGAAGAGCTACTATGCAATGCATCTCTTCCTAAATCAGTACGTTATACTTAATGACATAGATTTGTTCAGTTTTTACTGTATTATCAAAGCAGTGGTTTCAGTGATTTCAACATATTAGCATTTTTACAGCTGCAATAAACAGTGTGCATTTTACATTACATGAGCTCAATGTCAAACACAATCAGCAAACATGCTACCTAACAACTCATGGTATTACAAATACATTAAACTAATGATTAAATATGCATGGGTAATTTAACTCTACAAAGAGGTATATAGAGTGGCAGTGCTCAGAACATTAACATGCAGCTTAAATTTTTTTTTAAATGCTGTTGGAAAAGGCCAACTCATTTTTATGCTTACTTATGGATTACCATTTTAATATTACAACTATTAGTAATTTTTAAACAGAATTATACAAGGCAAAATACACATTATATTCAATGATATGCAGGAACAGGAAAACGGAAGAATGGACGCACCAGGAAAAGATTAATTTTTCAGTTCCCCAAAAACAATCTCAAATCATTTTAGTGACAGATCTGGGTATCAAAATGAAGTTCAATTGACCTTGCATTATATTATGTTACAATCCTAATTCACAGATGCAATTTCATTGATGAATTTGCAGAAAGTAATATGTGACTGAGGTAAGACCATTAATTTCCCTTACCCTTAAAAGATAAAATTAACACACATATTGGGGTCAGCTCCAAAGTGAACAATTCCTTGCACTGTCATTCATTAACTACTAAAAAAAAAGCACTGCATAGATCACCTCAGAAAAGTATTATGATAACATAATTCAGTAAAAGTAATTTGATGGATTTGTGATTCAAAACTGAAAAGAACTATTTTTTTTGGCACAAAGGTGAAATGCATTTTAATGAACAAATAATATTACAAAGCTGTACTTTCTTTTTCTGAACAATCTTCTGTTTGACTTTACCCCACCACCCATCTTTGAGTCTCTCCATTCCACAAATCTTGCCCAGCCAGAGATCCACTCCCGTATCTCTGCTGATGCCACTCACCATGAGACAGTACACTAGAGCAGCTCAGGCTACTGACAAATTTTATCCACCTCCCTCCTTGTAAGTTAGTACCTTGTCTCCCCTTGGAAATTCTTTGCACAACACAGTGATGTTGAGATATACGTATTTTAGATTAATAACCCATGATATAGGCAATTGCCTCCTACACTGTGGGATGCAGCACAATTGCACTCAATATACTGCATCACCATGTTATGCTAAGTTAACTTTATCTCTCTGCATCACAGCAGGTACATAGAGTGTCAGTTTGGCTCAGTGGCAGCACTCTTACTTCTGAGTCAAGTCGTCATCAGTTTAAGTCCTGCACCAAGACCTGAGAGCATAATATAGGCTGACACTTGTTACGAAAAGTGCTTCTGTTTTTGTTAAAAATATTATTTTTGACAATTCATAATCAAACTGAAGAAATGTTGGACCAGTTTTTTTTCAAGCGGTTCATCATGATAACACTGAAAAGGCTTGTTTGACAACATTTACTGGTTATCACATGACTCAAGTTAAAAATCGAAGAGAAACCCTGGTAACTGGGGAAGAAGTGCACAGAGAAGTGACAGGTCAGAAGGTGGACTTTCTGTTCCAGCTTCACTTCTGAATTGTTTGGAGTTGAGAATGAGCTGTTTAAAAGGGGTTGAAGTTTTTTTAAAAATAAAACTGAAGGACAGAACCCCAGCTCAGCCCAGCCTGTTCCATCTCTTTAAAAATCCTGCAGAAAAGGAAGAGAACTTCTAAGGAAAGAATTCCCAAGGAAGGAGAAAAGACCACAACCCAGCTCAGCTTTCCAGCACCTCTCTAAAAGACCCCGAGAAGTCCACTGTTTCAACTCATCTCGTCTCCTGTCTTTGATTAAAAGCCTGCTAAATTAATTCTCAACGCCGTCTGAAAAGAACTGTTGTAAAAGATCCCAGTGACTGGTCTACGTACTGCAAAAGCTTCTAAGGTATGTAAAAAGGAAACGTTTGGCTAAGACAAATGTGGGTCCATTGCAGGCAGAGTAAAGAGAATTTATAATGGGGAATAGAGAAATGGCAGAGAAGCTAAATGACTACTTTGTGTCCGTCTTCACTGAGGAAGATACAAGAAATCTCCCAGAATTAGAGATCCAAGGGATTGGGGGAGTGAGGAGTTGAAAGAAATTAGTATTAGTAAAAAGGTTATATTGGAGAAATTGACGGGGCTGTAGGTTGATAAGTCCCCAGGACCTGATATTCTATTTCCCAGAGTGTTGAAAGAGGTAGCTATGGAGATAGTGGATGCATTGGTGATCACCTTCCAAAATTCTATAGATTCTGGAACAGTTCCTGCAGATTGGAAAATGTCACCCCACTATTTAAGAAGGGAGGGACATAGAAAACAGGGAATTACAGACCTGTTAGCCTTACATCGGTCATTGGGAAAATGCTGGAATATATTCTAAAGGATCTGATAAATGGACACTTGGATAATAATGATCTGGTTGGGCACAGTCAACATGGATTTATGAATGGGAAATCATGCTTGACGAACATGTTGAAGGTTTTTGAAGATGTTACTAATAGAATTGATAAAGGGGAGTCGGTGGATGTGGTATGCTTGGATTTTCAGAAGGCTTTTGATAAAGTCCCGCACAGGAGGTTGGTTAGCAAAATTAAAGCACATGGGATAGGAGATAATATACCGGCATGGATTAAGGACTGGTTAACAGGCAGAAAGCACAGAGCAGGAATAAATGGGTCATTCTCACATTGGCAGGCTGTGACCAGTGGGGTACTGCAGGGATCAGTGCTTGGGCCCCAGCTGTTCACAATATACATCAATGATTTGGATGTGGGGACCAAATGTGGTATTTCCAAGTTCGCGGATGACAAAACTAGGTGGGAATGTGTGTTGTGAGGAAGATACAAGGGGATTTGGACAGACTTAGTGAGTGGGCAAGAACGTGGCAGATGGAATATAATGTGGAAAAATGTGAGGTTATCCACTTTGGTAGGAGGAACAGATGTGCAAAGTATTTCTTAAATGGTAAAATATTAGAAAGTGTAAATGTACAAAGGAACCTGGGTGTCCTCGTCAATAAGTCACTGAAAGCTAACTTGCAGGTGCAGCAAGCAATTAGGAAGGTTAATGGTATGTTAGCCTTTATCACAAGAGGATTTGAATACAGGAGCAGTGAAGTCTTGCTTCAATTGTATAGAACCGTGGTTAAACCGCACTTGGAGTACTGTGTGCAGTTTTGGTCCCCCTTACCTTAGGAAGGATATTATTGTCATAGAGAGAGTGCAACAAAGGTTCATCAGACTTGTTCCCGGGATGGTGGGACTGTCCGATGAAGAGAGATTGGGGAAACTGGGCCTGCATTCGCTAGAATTTTGAAGCATGAGAAGTGATCTCATTGGAACCTACAAAATATTTAAAGGAATAGACAGGGGAGATGCATCTGAGATGTTTCCCCTGGTTGGGGAGTTTAGAACCAGGGGACACAATTTCAAAATAATGGGAAGGCACTTAAGACAGAGATGAGGAGAAATTTCTTTACTCAGAGGGTTGTGAATCTTTGGAATTCTCTACCCCAAAGGGTTGTGGAGCTGAGTCATTGAGTATGTTTAAAGCAGAGATTGACAGATTTCGAAATACAAATGACATGAGGGGATATGAGGATAGTGTGGGAAAAAGGCATTGAAGTGGATGATCAGCCATGATTGAATATATTGAATCCACCATATTGAATGGTGGAGCAGGCTGGGCTGAATGGCCTAGTCCTACTCCTATGTTCCGAAGGAGACTGCAACTGAACTCGAAGAGAAAGCATCTCTCTCTCTTCAGCAAAGTCCCAGGGAAACCACGGCGTCAGCTTCTAAGCCTCAAGCACCGCAGCCTCACAGCTCCAGCGACCCAGGTTCAATTCTGGGTACTGCCTGCGTGGAGTTTGCAAGTTCTCCCTGTGTCTGCGTGGGTTTCCTCCGGGTGCTCCGGTTTCCTCCCACATGCCAAAGACTTGCAGGTTGATAGGTAAATTGGCCATTATAAATTGCCCCTAGTATAGGTAGGTGGTAGGGAAATATAGGGACAGGTGGGGATGTGGTAGGAATATGGAATTAGTGTAGGATTAGTATAAATGGGTGGTTGATGGTCGGCACAGACTCGGTGGGCCAAAGGGCCTGTTTCAGTGCTGTATCTCTAAACTAAACTTTGCAAGCAACCACCAAGAAGACTGATGAATTCTCTCTTCGGCTTTCTGGAACCCGAGAAGCCTTAAATTGTGCACGTGGCCCCAGCAAGGACTCCAAAACTTTAACTTCAATTAAGGACATTACAGCCCAGTGTTGCATTCCAGTTATTACCAACTTTACTTCAACCTCCCAACTCTTTCTTCCTCTCTGTATCTATTTGCGTGTATGTCTCTCGTATGCATGTGAGCGTGGATGCGTCATTTACCTTAGTAATTTTAACCAGTTTAGAGTGATAAGGTTAATAACCTCACCGCTTCCTTGTTTAAACCCAAGAAAACCTGTCTAATTGGTTCATTTGTAATTATATTCGAGGAACAGTGAGCAAGGGCTCACTGAGGTGGTAAGCTAAAAATCACTGTTTAAGAAGATAAACTCTGTTACAGCCAAACCAGGCAAGAGGGAAGCCTGGGACCCCTTCCTCACCTGGTTGTAACAACATGATGCCATTCAATGACCTTCATCTAATGTAAATGTCCATACTCAATCTTTTGCCCATGCCCATTCAAGTAACACCAGAAAGACAGCATAATTTGGGAGGTTTATCTTGCCTGAAGTGCCTTTGCATCCTACTTACCACCTAATTTGACACTGCCTTCTTGGCCATTTTGGCAGCCTAACAGTAAATTGCGCCTATAATTCATAGCAATGCTGTGGAAGCAGACATAGGCCATTGCCTGAGAGCTTTGTAGTGGATCTGCATCTAAATTCCCGTGTGGTATAATATGTCAGGATGGGTATGCAACCATATCTGATGGAAACATAGGCAAACTCTTGTACCCATCTTGGAGCAATTGGAACCAAAATTTAGCATAAATGCCCAAGTAATTAATGGTTCTAAAGCTCCAATAAAACTCATCACTGAAAATAAGTAATATCGTTGTTACGCATTCAAAAACATGTTGGTTTGTCAGAGTCCACAGGGATTTTGGAACCCATGAAATCACAACCACTCTCCACAATTTCCCATTTCCATTTAAAAAAAGGCTGTAACAAAATACAATGCACTTATGTTAACCACAATTCAGCGAAGCAGCAATAAGTACTAAACATATTCAAAACTCATGGGAACCAACAAATTAGTCCTTAGCAGGGGCTGTTCTTATCAACGATTGCGCTTTAGTGTTTTGAACCTGAGAACGGGGTGGAGAATGAAAATTGTTTCTAAGTTTAAACACAGGCTTAAATCATAAATATGGAACCAGATTTTTCTGTACACACATTTTAGAGAGTTATCACCAAGACATCATTTTCCTTTTTCACAGACATCATATTTATCTGTTGACATCCTGGCAGCTGGGCACCATTTTCCTCCAGGTAATTTCATTACACATGAATAGGCCAGTGGGACCAAAGATACAAGCCAATAATAACACAAATGTAATAATTCTCCTTTCACTTCTGAAATAGCTAAATTGTCATTTGATCAGCACAACTTGCAAAAAATTCAGAAACACAGGTGAAGTTCCTAATAACTGCGCATAGTGGCTTGACAAAATTGGAATTCTAATTTACTTACATACCCCACTTTCAGCAGAAAGTGCCTTTCTCGATCACAAACAACTGCTTCCTCAACTAGAAATGAATGATAACATGCAGAATTTTTTTTAAAATCTGTACACTCCTACATTTAAATGATGTGCATCAGACACAAAAAAAACCCTGACACACCTTGTATTCTTTTGTACTTCGACTGGTAAGCATGTATCACACGAGTGAATATCATGCATCTTTTTCTTCCAATTTCCAAATATAATTTCACTGTATTTAGCAAATAGAAGCAGACATTTGACTCTGCAAGGATGTGTCACACAAGTGGCTAGTTCTTTGAAGCCAGTTGTAACATGTGTGTGATTTAATGGTTAACAGCAACTCATACTCACATGTCCTTATGTGTATATTTATACAAAATATCTATATGTGAAATATTTCACAACTTCACACACCTCCTCTCAACTTTTCCATTATAAACTTTTTTTACACACATTTATAATAAAAAACAACTAATATAAATTTTTCACAGTGTAATTATACTTTCCAACCAGTGGCAGTTCTGCAGTTGTTCAGATCCTACTCAGGCCCCCTCCCCTAGCTCTTTTTTCAATACATTGATGACTGTATCGGTGCAGTTTCCTGTTCTCACTAGAAAATTCCATCAACTTTGCTTCCAATTTCCACCCTTCTGTCACCTTCACATGGTCCATCACCAACATTTCTCTTCCCTTGCTCGACTTCTCTGTCTTCATTTCTGGAGATAGGCTGTCTACTAATATTCATTATAAACCCACTGACTACCACAGCTACCTTGACTACAGTTCCTCACACACAGCCCCGCCCCCGCCGTGGTTGACAGGGCCCTCGACCGTGTCCTATCATTTACCCGCACTTCTGCCTCAACCCTTCCCCTCCCTCCCAGAACGACGACAGGGGTCCCCTTCTCCTCACTTTCCACCCCACCAACCTCCATATCCGAAGGATCATCCTCTGCCATCTCCAGCATGATGCAACCACCAAACACATCTTCTCCTCCCCTCCCGTCAGCATTCTGAAGGGACCATTCCCTCCATGACACCATGGTCCACTCCTCCATTACCCCGACACCTCGTCCCCTTCCCACGCAATCGCAGGAGTTATAGCACCTGCCCTTTTACCTCCTCTCTCCTCACCATCTAAGGCTCCAAAACACTCCTTCCAGGTGAAGCAAAGATTTATTTGTACGTCTTTCAAGGCAGTCTCCTCTACATTGCAGATTAGGTGACCACTTTGCAGAACACCTCTGCTCAGTCTACAAGCATGACCCTGAGCTTCTGGTTGTTTGCCATTTTAATTCACCACCTTTCTCTCACACCCACATTTCTGTCCTCAGGCTGCTGTACTGTTCCAGTGAAGCTCAACGCAAGCTCGAGGAACAGCACCTTGTCTTCCAATAAGGCACTTGCACAAAACCTATCACATTTCCAATCTTTGCCAGTTCTAATGAAAGGTTATTGACCTGAAACGTTAACTTTGTTTCACTCTCCACAGATGCTGCCAGACCTGCTGAGTATTTCCAGCACTTTGTTTTTATTTCACATTTCTAGCATCCACAGTATTTTGCTTTTATTTATTGTAGTTCGGTAGTATCTCAGTTCTGCATCACCTCAGCCTATACTGCAGTATAGCACCTATGCTGCAACCAACTCTACCTTTCTGTTCCAAATATTATCGTAAATTATATCAAAATAAAGACAGAACTCTAAAGTGGCAAAGATCTGCATGCTGCAGTCCAATTATCCTCTTCCACCTACCAATGCCTCACTTGAAGACTACACTTTGTCTTGTTTCCACATATGCAATACCATGGGAGATTAAAGGGATTAAATCAGGACTAACATTGAAATAAAACAGAAAATCTGGATTGTCTAAAGTGATTATATATGACCAAGAAACAATACAGAACAGGAAACATTTAACACAGTTGACTGTTGAGAATGAGATCATGCTATTTAAACTAAAGAAAGCAAAAGTTCTCTTCAAACTGCAGATCAATTGTGCTATATGCACAATATCATATTATACTCTAATAGATTTTTGTCCCTCCTGAACCAATAGAAGACTTAAACATAAAGATACAGCTCTTTGTGTACAATGAATACTTCCAGATATGCAATTACTATGTAAAAAACTTCAGCTATAGTGCTTTTGTATAGGAATGAGGATTAGCACATAAATGCTCATGCCATAAACTTCTGAGATTTTGCAACACAACATGCATAGATCAACAAAGGGGAAGAAATACCTAACAAAACCTTCAGAGTTTGCCTGCATAAAAAGCAGTAGCCAAAAGACATTGGTGCTGTTATAGTTGCAGTCGTGATGTTTGTGGTTCTTTTTACAATAGACAGGAGTTGCACTGTTTAAACAAATCCATATCTGGAGTTTGTCGTATGTATTTATATACATTTATAACCCACCCAGATTATAAAAATTATGCATCTAATATACACATCCTGTCGGTCACAATTCACCAACACCCTCCTCAGCGGTCACACATCAAAGAAAGCATAAAGAAATAAAGGAACTCTCCACAAATACTACAACCAGAATATCTGCAGCTTTTTAACTAGATTTGACACCTACAAGAAAGACACAACTTCATATTAGCAGAAGAATAATACATGGTGTTTTACATTTTTTATTCTTGTCCTGTATCAGCACATCCGCAGACCAGGTGTGAGCAGCGCCACAGGAGATGCTAGTATAATAAAAGTCTTGTACCTAACACAGCTGTTGCATCTAAAAGTCCCACACATGCAAAGTCAATGTCACATTTCATCTGATTGGCTGAATTATGATATTCAAATCTAGTAATAAGTCATAACTGAACAATCTTAAACAAACATATATACAAAAAGAACAAAGAAAGCCAATCACTGTTTGCAGGTTTCTTTATAACCTGGCACTACCCTCAGGGAAAGAAGCTGAAGATTGATGACCAATTAGCAATCGACAAACAAATTTCTCCAGGCAACAGAAAACAGATTTTCATTGAAATTTAGATGTACCCATCAGTGCACATCCTCATAGGGTGTAATTCAGGTTAAACAAAGTTCCACGTTAGCAGCTAAGCAGCTCAATATTGCTCCACACCCCAGAATACCCACAAACAATGCCATGAAGTATCTGCTTTTCTAATCTGAATAATTCAAAAACGTTGGCTCTGTGTTTGGAACAGCATGCTCTGGTAAACCAGTCATTTTGGGGCGCTCAGGACATCCTATATGATCATAGAATTGTGTAGCACAAAAGGTCATTCACCTCATCAAATCACTGCCAGGTAGCTCTCAAGCTATCTACTCAATTCTGTTCTTTCCCAGTCCTTTAACATTTTTTTCAAATATTTATTCACTCCCCTTTAAAAGATATTACCAATTCGGCTTCCACCATGGTTTCTGTCAGAGCATTACATGCCACAAGTTTCTCAATTCATTCTTCTGGCAATGACCTTACAATTATAATCTCTCGTTACCAACTCACTGACCACTGGAAATAGTTCTTCCTAATTTTGCACCCTCTACAAATCGCCTCATCTTCTCTACTCCAATGAAAAGAGCCAAGTTGCTCTGTTTCCATAATAACTAAGGACACTCATCCCTGGTATTATCTTTGCAAATCTCTTCGGCGCCCCCTCCACAGACTTGGTATACTTTGTTAAGGGCAGATGGAAAGTGGCGTGGGTGACTTACACTTTTCAGCTCTCAACTGACCGCAGATAGTGTTTTTAAAATAGTGTATTAGTCTCTGAGTGTTTTAAGAGTTAAATAAATAAACAAACAACAGGTTTTCTCATAGGTTTAAAAAGATCAGTGTTTATTTTTACACAATAACCGAAAAATATTTGCGACTTCACCCACTCACGCATTCACACACAGACATAAAGATAGATAGCAACATGTAATTAGAGTCCAAATGTTGTAAAAGAGTTCATTATTTTAAAAATCCTTTCGAAGAATTTCAGGAGGAAATCTTTCAGCGGTACAGAACTGAATGTTCGTTATCTTGAAAAGGATGGTGCTGTAGGCTCCTTGTGGTTAAGCTCAATCCAAAGTCGAAAAGGGGAAATCCTGGTTCACTTTCACAGATGAGGAGTTTCAAAGTCACCGTGCAATTTCTCTGCTGCAGTCGTTAAAAGATGTTGTCAGCAGGGCTGCTGCTGAGCTGCAACTGTCTCACAGTTATTCTGGCTAGAAAAGACCTTTTCTGGCTGTTCACTGGCTGTTCCTCTCCCCTCTCTCCATAGGGATACCTTTTAAGGTAGAAACTTGCTAGGTTGGGGTGCCAGTCAGGTGACAAGGGCTGTCTCCCCTGGGATGATTCATACAATGTTCTAGGATATGGGAACCATTGTTTCATGATGGCACTTGAATGTGTCCATTTTGATAAATAAGTGTTATTCCATTATTATTTTGGCTTTGGCTACAGAGTCAGTCTGTCTGCAAAAGTCTTTATTAGCTCCATTTCTGCAGATAGGAGTTGTTAGCATGGAATGGGCTGTTTTTCTATTTCAACATGTTTTCCCCAAAGCTAATTCAGATGTGGATAGTGAGTTTCACCTTCAACAAACATGTTAATTGACAATACAGAAGGGGTCACCTGGCCTCTACTCCATTTTGTCTGCGGCACAAACGTGTTCATTTTTTGTAGTTCTGTTCGACAGTTGATTTTTACTTCATAATTCTTCCAGTTCATTTCATATTTCATCACTTTTCCCTTTGTGAGCCTAACACCTTCCTGGAGTAGGGCATACAAATCTGAACATAAAATCTAACTGCAGCCTACCCAATGATCTATACAGATATAGGATTACCTTTGCTTTTGTATTCTGCACCTCTATTTTATGAAAACCAAGATACCATAACTTTTTAAAATAAACACATCTTCCCTCTCAAAGATTTATCTAACTGAACCCATGCATCTTTCTGCTGTTACACTTTTAAAGATTTAACATTTATTCTCTACTATACAAAATGCTTATTTTAGGAATTTCTGCAATTTACAACATGCAAGCCATGAGTGAGAAGAAAACAGAATCACCCACCAACTGCAGAGCCTTCCCTGTGCAGAACTCCCCAGTACCAACTGCCTTGCATATATGGGATATCATCACGAAGTGCAACAACATTACATTTAGAAAGCTGCTAGTCAAAACCATGAAATCTAAAACAGTGACATTTGACAGTTCCCTGTGCACTCCTCTGAAGTTGAAACATTATCTCTGAGTTCTGATTACATGTTGTAAACCACAAAAGTTGTTTAAACAATTATCTGAAATAAGAGATTGCGATGCAGCTTTAAACAGAATCATAGCCATCTGTTATCTTTATACTATGTGCTATGTTCCTTGTGCATCTTCAAGCATTTATCTTCAGTTCCTGTGCTTCATCATTTAGGTGCTATTGTGAAATTTAGCTGTTCTGAGTTCAAAGCTACCTTTAATACCACAATCATTTATTGTTGGAGCTTAATTATACCACTCCTTTCACTGCATTTTAACACACAGGTAGCAATCTTTAATTGTTACCAGTAACAGGAATATGGAATTTCTGGCAGACCAAGTGGAATATTAAAAATGTTTTTGCAGTTTGTGAAAGAACAACTTAAAACGGCTGGGTGATCCAGAAATGTAGAATGGCCTCTTCTCATTCACACCTTTTCCCCTCCAATTGCATTACATAGTTGGGAGAGGTCATGGCAATAATTCTATAAAGTACCCTAACGCTGCAACTGACGAGCTTAAAACCCTCAATCTGCCATACAAGGATTCCTATTACGTACCCAACTAGATTTTCAGATTTACAGCCAGATAACGGTTCAAAGAATGAGGCCTTGCAATGGCTTCCTCTCTCAAGTATCCACCTGAAAATACAAAATGCTGGAACCCAGATTCATAGAGGTATTTTCAGCATTTCATAGGTTTAACTGGATCCCACCTTTAAACAAATACACTGTTAATGTGAGCACAAGTGTGAAGAATTCTTATTTCCAACTATATATTTCCACTAATTCAATTATTTTCCAATGTCTGTTCTATTTTTTCTTATTGGATGGATCCAGCTTATTTTGTCTGCTAAATTCTATCACTATTGATCTCTCTTTTCCGCCTTGATCTTTGCCCTTCAATGCCTTCAGTTCTTCCTAATTCTTGATCTCTGCTCCAAAAGGTCCCACTGTGCTTTATTCCTAATGTCACAGTCTTGAATCATCTGTCACCCATTTTTTTCCTGCTACATTTCAGTTCGAACTACATCAATGTGGCATCAGGGGAGTCTTTGTGTGTGTGTGTGTGTGTATGTGGGGGGGGGGGGGGGGCAGCGGTGGTCACTGAAAATACTGCAATTTTATTCCGTCTGACTCAACAATTCCTTCCAGATCCATAAAGACTTTGGTGGAGAAATTGTGATCCAAACAGCTTGTTACCAATCTAGGTAATTATTACTGGAAAGTGCTCAGAGCTTTTCTAAAATTAACATCTTGTTTTAATCTAAAAAGGACCATAGCCCAACATACATAACGTAAGGCCTCATGCCAAGATTTTCATTATGCCATGCGTATCACAATGAGATTACCAGATCAGCAAATCATAACAATGAAACAAATGGACAGCCAAAATATTGAAAAATATTGTCAAACTTTCCATTTTCTTTGTAAATATAATCAATTTTATTATGGTTTTCTCAAGAACATTTCTGTTCTATTGTCAGTTACAATTTAAGCAATAAGGCAAAACAGCAGCCAAATGAAATATCAGAAACTCGGTATGTACTACACTGCAATGCTTTAATATTCTTGTCCTTACCTAGGTGAAGTTTATTTCAATGCAGACCAATTTCCAATTTTAAGAAAACTTTTGTATACTAAATCCAGACATGTAATTTTAAAATTTCACAAATAGATCCAAAGTTTGACATGAACAATTTCAGTCCAACAGTATCTACTTTGAATTTCCTATGTCAGAGTACTTTTTTGGAAACCTTGTTAGAATAGATCAGTTTTTTGAGATGAACAATAGCTATTAAAGTATAAATATAGATTATGTGCCTTGAGCAGTTCATGATAAATTATTCTTGGTTATCCTAGTTACTATGCATTATCCTTTCTACAGCAGTTTGGCAGAGGAAAGAACTTACACCTCTGATGCACATTACTTTCACACATTATGGTGCTGACTTTAACAAACAGCCAAAGTAACTCTGCAACAAGCCAAAGCACCAGGAAGTGCAACACTTGTCTTTTAATTCTCTGCAGAGCCCACAGGAGTATGGTATTATATAAATTACGCATATTGCAATATGCTTTCAAACATCTTTTGTAGTTTCTGAAATATTTCATTTTAAAATAATGCATTAATTTAGATACTGTGTGTGCACTATGAAATTAACTCCCTCTACATTCTAAGTGCCCACAGGCTTAAATGTGTCAACTATTCCACAAGCAAAATTGCTTTTTGAAATGCTGCACCGTATGAGACACACTGCAAATGATATCCTTGTTTCACAACTCCAGGTTTTATTTTAAAACCATAAAGGAGTTATTTTTGTATAAACAGCCAGGCCCTAATGTTATTACATAAAAAGGAAGTAGAGTTCAATAGCCTGAGGGTCAGTAATCATTCCAATATACACACATCTGGGTGCTTGGAATAGGCTGCTATTTTCTGCCCATGTAAGCTTTTATTTTGCTTTTTATGATTCACGGTTTCTATGGATGATTAAAAATGAGAAAATTAGTAATAACATGGACATTTCACTGGTTTTATGGTGCAACAGCAATTTCAACTAGGTAAACATTTCAGTGATGAATTAACTCAGAAGCCTCCTAAAGTGCAAAAATGAATCTTAAGAGATTTAAGTCTTAAAGTGTTAGTTGATACTACATTGTTACAGTTTAAGAATGCAATTATTTTAAGAGGTTAACACTGAACGCAGCAAACACTTTGCACCACTGTAAGTCACACATTTTCATTAACTTCATTTTAGTGAGAAAGAAAGGCAAACTGGACATCCACAGATTATTTGCCAGAAAAACAGACTCAACCAATAAGCAAATAGAAAGCTTTGCCCTTGCACAAACAAAAACTTTATATACTGCCTTTAACAGAAAACATCCCAAGGAGCTTCAGAGGTGTAATCCAAAATAAATGGATGTCGAGCCAAAGGAGGTGCTATTAGAAGGAGTAACTAAAAGCTTAGTCAAAGAGATGGGTATAAAAAAGAAGAGAGGGTCGACAGGTAGAGGAGCTTCAACAGGGAATTCCAAAGCACAAATCCTAGGTCTCTGAAGGCACAGCTGCCAAGGGTGGGGCTAATGGAGGATAAGATGCACAAAAGTTCAGGGGAGCGCAGAGGGTGAAGTGCAGAACTGAAGGTGGTTACATAGACAGGAATAAGCAAAGCTTTGAAGAGATTTAAATACAAGGAACAGAATTTTAAATTTCAGGCACTGGCTTCCAAAAGTTAACGTACATTAGCAAAGGTAGTGGGTCATAGGCGAGCAGGATTTGGAGCGGGATAGGATATAGGCAGCAGAGTTTTGGGTGAATTGGTTTATTGAGGGTGGAGAATGGGAGGCCAGCCAAGTAAATACCTGAATAGTTGAATCTGGAGGGGTCAAAGGCAGGGATGAGAATTTCAGCAGCAGATGGGCTAAGACAGGTGGACCGTTACAGGGGTTGGACTAGGCAATCCCTCTGATGGAGAGGATATAGGGCTGGAAACTCAGCTTGGAGTCAAATAGGACACCAAGGAATGAGACAGTTAGCAGGGAGGTGCATGAAATCAGTGATTAGGCTACAGGGAACCGAAGACAACAGAACTGGTCTTCCCAATGTTTAACTGGAGGAAATTATGACTCATCCAAGAGTGGACGTTCGATGACACAGAAGCAATGGAGGAATCAGGAGAGATGGTGGGGAGGAAGAGATGGTTGTTTTCTGTCTACATGTGGAAGCTGACCCGATGTCCATGGATGATGCCACCAAGGACCACCATGTAGATGAGGAAAAGGAGAAGGCCAAGTACAAATCCCTGGGAGACTTGAGGTCTGGTGTGGGATGTTATGATCCTGGTTTTTTTTTTTAAGAAGTATGCAGTGTGTCTTTAAGACAGCAAAGGATCAGGACTGCTTTAAGAACAATCAAGCCTCAGGAGTTAGAGAAGGTGCATTCCAGTTGACATTGGATACAGCGGCACGGTGGCGCAGTGGTTAGCACCGCAGCCTCACAGCTCCAGCGACCCGGGTTCAATTCTGGGTACTGCCTGTGTGGAGTTTGCAAGTTCTCCCTGTGTCTGCGTGGGTTTCCTCCGGGTGCTCCGGTTTCCTCCCACAGCCAAAAGACTTGTAGGTTGATAGGTAAATTGGCCATTATAAATTGCCCCTAGTATAGGTAGGTGGTAGGGGAATATAGGGACAGGTGAGGATGTGGTAGGAATATGGGATTAGTGTAGGATTAGTATAAATGTGTGGTTAATGGTTGGCAGACTCGGTGGGCCGAAGGGCCTGTTTCAGTGCTGAATCTCTAAATCAAAACCATACAGAGATGGAGAACAAGCCAGCCTCAGAAATTACCAAGGAAAGTGCCAGAGACCAAGGGCAGAACATACAATGTTGCCATTTAATTTTGAGACTCGTTGAAAAACTGGCTTTTGCAGAGACAGTTGAGACACAGACGGTCTGCCAGCATATACTGAAGTAAATAGGAGAGCTCTCCCTCTGTCTGTTTAAACCCTATTATATTCTCAGAACTCTGAAAAGTCAAGCCAGATTAATTTCTTAAAAGAAAATAACTAATTACTTTAACTATTGAACTGTAATTGCTGAATTCATCACTGGAAAAGAGGAGCCTCACTTCAATAGCTGAACTACACTACTGACTGCCCTACTGTTGAAGAACCTTTTTTTCCTCCCACTGGACGGCTGCAAGGACTTCAAGCAAGCTTGGACTGTCCCACATTGGAAGATTCCACTTCGGCAGGAGTGTAAATCTGCAAGGTCTTTGTTACTTTTTTTAAAATGTTGTTTATATCTTAGTATTTAAGAATCTAGTTTTCCCTAATAAACTGTTACTTTGATGATCTAAAGATACCTGGTTTGGTTTGCATTATTCGGGGGTTAATAAATTTGGCTGTGGTTTTCTTTAATTTGGAAAGTTTAAAGTGATATGTTAGGCGATCTGTGAGGGATGGGACTGAATTGACAGTGCGTTCTCCCACCACAATCAGAATCATACATTTTGAGTGGGGGCTTTGTCTTGAGCAGTTGGTCGTAACAGGGAAGAGAAGCCATTGCTGGAGATGCTCTATCTATGATTGAAACCAAGTGAGAACACTGATTTGGACAACGGAGGAGAGGCATTGCAGGAGGACTATGTCAAAGGCTGCAGAGAGGACAATGAGGGATAAAGTACCAGGAATAAAGATAACAACTCACCCCTGTGTGTTTTTCCAACTTTGGACCCTTGAGTATCTTCTGCCCTACCGTTGGCAGCTGTGCCTGCTGCCATCTGGACCCTCAGCTCTGGAATTCCCACCCTAAATCTCTTCATCTCTCCTCTCCACTTGTTTCTTCTCCTTTAAGAGCCTCCTTAAAACTTAACTCTTTGACCCAACTTCTGGTTACCTGTCCCAATATCTCTGTCACTGGCTGCTTTATTGCATTCAGGTGCAGCACCTTGGGACCATTTCCTCTGTTAAAGGCACTATATAAATGCAAGTTGGTGCTAATTAGCACAGCAATCAGCCATAAAACGGGTCTGCTGAAGAGCAGGCTTCAGAACAATAATGAGACAGCATATGCAAAACAATAGCGGATACGGGACTTCAATGTTAACTTCTGCTAACGGACCAGAGTCCTGAAGATTTAGATTTTAGTATTGGCTTCAGCAAATGAATAAACTGCATTCTGAAAACATACTTCAGCAACAGAGAGAAAGACTATTTTTGACAACAAATTTCAAAACACAATCTTAAACTGTTTTTGATCAGAGGTGGCATGTATGGAAACCCATCACCAGTTTAACAGTCTCCAAACCAGTCTCTATGCCTGAAATAGAGCGTACACTCTCTCCCCACTTATCAAATGCAGAAAGCTTAGGGACCCCAAGGGTGCACAGGGTACTACCATAGTATGACCAGCTAAAACAGCACAGCCCATCTGGTATAATATGCTTCCTGCTACCGATCCAAGCAGAATTACATTACCAGTTAGGGATCCATTTGTAGTATTATCTGGGACTGAGTGAGCAGAATCCCAACCCCAACGACAGGTCTATTCCTTCAGGTTCCACTGATGACCCAGGCTGGCTGATCAATTATAAATGAGTGTCCTGGGGTACTATGTGCAGGCTTACTGGTTCAGGCAGTGGATAACTGAGTCTGCCAAAGGGATTGACAAGGTTTTGGACTTTCATTCAGAGGCACCTCAACCCCAGATATTCCTTTTATCCCTTTCCTTCCCCTTTCCCACAAGTAGAAGAGTCACTACTTGGGGATTAGATGACTGACAAGCACAGATTCCAGCCTAAATCTCAAACAGCAGGAAAAATCAGAAAATTTCGCTGTAAAAGTCTGCACATGAAAGCAAAATACCGTGGATGCTGGAAATCTGAAACAAAAACAGAAAATATTGGAAATACTCAGCAGGTCAGACAGCATCTGCGGAGAGAGAAATAGAATTGACACTACAGGTCGATGAGTTTTTGCCTTTCGTCAGAACAGTTCCGACAGAGCTCTCTCAGTACCGAGGGAGTTCTGTACTTTTGGAGGTGCCGTCTTTCAGATGAGACGTTAAACTGAGGTCCCTCTTAGCTGGATGTAAAAGATTCCACAGCACTATTTTGAAGAAGAACAGGAGAGTTACCCCTGGTGTCCTGGACAAATTTTATCCCTCAATCAACATCACAAAAACAGATTATCTGGCCATGATCACATTGCTGTTTTTGGAAGTACACTGTGGACAAACCGGCTGCCATGTTTCCTACATTACAGAGTGATTACACTTCAAAACTGCTTCATTGGTTGTAAAGAACTTTGGGATGTCCTGTGGTCATGAAAGGTGCTACATAAATGCAAGTCTTTCTTTTTCCACATATTTATTTTCTTGATTCAAAAGATCCACAAGCCATATACTCTGTTCATGGTGTTAAGAGATTACTTCCGTTTCTTTTGTAAAATATGTTTTAAAGAACCTATACTTGAATTCTAGACATTGATTCACCTGGAGATTGCTGAACTTTGTGTTAATAAAAAAATCAAAAGGGAAGGTCAACAGAAGGTTGGCTAGCTAACAAGTCTTACTGGAAAGCATCTGTTTGCAAATAACACAGCAGGGATTGTGCTTGTGACTCTGAAAGGTTGTTTGCAAGGGAACGACAGGTCAAGATTTATAGATGTCACAAGACTTACTGATGAACAGTTTTAGTTTCATTTTGAACTGTTAAAAAAAACCAGTTGGTGTTTGGCCAAAACAGAAAGGAGGAGTTGCTGTGTGCCTACCAGGAAAAGACAGCTGATATCTTTCTCTCTTTGAAGAATCCCTGCATCAAGTTTTACTATTTCCTCCTGTATTTGAAGAAACCTTTACTGCTACATCGCTGCTATTATACCCAAGAAGATCGTTGTTGCTGCTTCCTGCTGTAAAGCCTGACTGGAGCAATCTGTGCTGCATCTTTTGGAAGCCTACCCAGACTGATTATCAACATCGCCTGGAAAGAACTGTTCTAGGAAGATTCAATTGACAGCCGCCTATTTGCCTTTGGGACACCTCGCCAAAACAAAGGACTTCCTTCCATACCTTGTTTTAAGCCTAAGTGGTATTTTTAAAAAATTTCTTCTATTTCTTTGTAACAACTGTAAACAAAATTCTTTTTTTCGCTTTCCGGTTAACTGGTTTTGTATGTACGTGTGTGGGCATGTGCGTGATGGATGGGATAAAACAAGGGGCTTTAATATTTCAATATGTGCATACATTTACTTCATTATTGGTTAAAACTCGGTTTATAATAAATGGATAGTTTTGATGTTTATTAAAGAAACCTGATTGGTGTGCTTTACTCTGGGGAACATAGAGTATCTGATTGACCAGTTGGGTAAGTGGGAAAATTTAACTATATGTTATGACCTGTGGAGAATTAACCGTGCACTCCTCTTGCCTCAGTCGTAACAATGGTCTTTTACATATGAACCGTACTCCAAATTCCAGCTTTGACAACAGATAATCCTTTTTGTTTTTTGAAGAGAACACTAACAAGAAGCTTCTACAAATCTCAGCGACAATCTGCCTCAGTTTTATGTAATTGCTTTGAAACCAGTATTAAGAAAAAGAATGGTTATCCACAATGGTTTGTTTAGATTTCTATGCAAGCTAGCAACCAGATCAATCAAATTAGAATTTATATCTTCAAGAAACATGAAATACATATCTTCTATCACAATGTATTGGTGCTTTTTAGTATATGTATATTGAATTCAAATTTCTTTCTGTATCAATTATGATTGTATACCTTTAACTTTATTAAATGAATGTGTTATCATGTTTTGACTGGAATGCTTAATGATTTTCTTAATGCATTTGTCTCGCATATCCCAAAAATGGATTGCTTTCTCAACATTCAATTACATGAGTTTAATTATTGGTTTACTTAGCACTTTATGCAGTTTCTTCACGACTAGTATTCCTGTATACAACATTTTATTTGTTCTGTGTGCTGTTCTACGAGCCTTTTATTTATTTCCCACAAAATCATGACTATTATCAGAGATAATGCATTACAACATTACAATATTATAAACATTAATCACTGTTTGGCATGCGAGGGTGATGAGGGTGAGCAAATATATATTTTTTAAATGTAGTAATACCATGTGTGTATTAATGGGCTAAAGATCAGAAACCAAGCATACCTGGGCATAATACACGGTATTAAAAGGAAATGGTTACAGTAATTGGAAGAGACACCAGCTTAAAATTCACTACATAATGTCTTTACACAGCTGGAAATATCAAATAAAATAACCAATCCTTCTTGATGATGTAGAAAGTTGAAATACTTAAAAAGAAAAACCTACTCCCAAATAAACTAGATTACCGCATTTTGTCAATCCCTATACAAGTGTGCAGAGACTAAAACTGTTCATAACACATAATAGTAAGTAATGAAAAACACACTAACAGATGCTTGCAAAATGAGCAAATGGAATAGTGAAATCAAGGAGCGTTACTGGTAGTGATGGCAAATTACAGACTCGCCCATTCCTTTGTTTAGAATCTTTGAGCTTGGAGAGCGAAATAATGAAGTCAATGCGGGCACACCTGGTTGAAATTTTGCCAGATTTTGAGGTAACAAAACAATGCCGAATGAAACTGATGGGGAATTCCTTGAGGCTTGAATGAAGGCCTGGAGTTATTCCTCACGAGGAATGCCAAAACAAGACAAATTTAGACCACAGCTGCAAGGTCATACCAGTTAGGGAGTGCAGATCCTTTTCACCAAAGTGTATTTTTCTGTTATTGTCATATGTTATGTGTGCAAATTCAGTGAAGTCATTTCAAATTAAGCAAACTGGACTTAAAAAAAGATAAGACTTTAGAACACAATATAAATATTCTCTCTTCCCCTCAATTTTTAAGTTATTTTACTCACAATCAAATATACTATAAATGCATGCAATACAAAATAATATATACAGCATAAGTGGTTTGTGATGTCTTTGTCTCCAATAATTATAGCAGTGAGCATATGCACAATAAAAATAATTAAAGGACTGGCTGAGTTCCTTCATTCTCTCTACAGTGTGTGAAGCAAACAGGATACTTACAGTTCATTCTTGGAGTTACTTTACCAGTATTAGAGACACACATTTCATGAGCCAGTATACACAAAATTAATTGAACATGACACTAAAACCAGAGTTTTTTTCTACAGAATTTCTTCTTTCATTTAAGATGTTAAACAAGATATAGGCAACTGAAGTGTTCTTTGTGCTCAACAAGGTGAGGGCTATCAACAAAACTCCTTTTTGGTTCGAGTTCATTTAGCTGATCTCAGTCAAAGCAACAGTAAGGGTAGAAATGACCTCGGCATCGCTGGGCTGCAGCCGGGAGAGACAGGGGAAGAGATAATCAGCAGAGATTCCCTTTCTTACTGCAATATAGCAGAGATTCCCTTTCTTACTGCAATATAGTAACTCCATATTGCTGAATGTACACGTGAACAGGATTGTGAGTCAGGCGATGAATAGCCTAACACTAATTGTTAAAGTTCATGTTAAGAATGTGTACTCGGGCAATGTATTGAAGGGCTGCAAGTGTCTGTTGAATCAAATCGCAGTAAGAGTCAGCATGTTCAGACAAAAGAGAAAATTGAAGAAAAAACAATTAGTTGAAACTGGTATTTGTTGTGCATAAAATTTAACAGTCCCAAAACACATTTCCTTGGAATATTTCCTAATGAAGCTGAGTGGCTGTCTTTATACAACACAAATAAAATGAAATGGGCACTATCTCGTGCAGTTCAAGCTGTCTGTTGGATTGCACCCGGGTCTTCCCACTCACTTTCGCTTGTTCCTGCAATTCGAAAGGCAGTCGCTTTTCCAGGCACTGTACATCAAACAAATTACACTGCTCTCTCACAAATTACATGAAATGCAACAAGTAGGGCTAGCATTAAATCAACATTTGTGTTCCATTTAAGGAGTCACCGCTTACCTTCCATTAAGTGACAACTATATTTTCCAAAACCATATGAATACACCAGGGACTAACAGAAGTTTCTCTGCCCTCGGTTTGAATTACTGTTATTGGAGAAATGTTTCATGAGCTGTTGGGCATGACAGCCCTCTGAAAAAAAGTGGCTGGTGTATCTACGTCGGTTAAGAGTCTGAAAACCACACATTACTTACTTTATATCATGTTGAGCCTGCAGGTACTTTAACATGTACCTGTAAGCACATATATAGAAAAGAATTATACCTCTGTATCGTAACAGCTAATTGCAGATGAAATAGTATTTTTTCTCACAATACTGCAAATATCAAAGAAATCAGGAATACAGAATTTAAAATTTAAAATCGATCTCCGCCACCCCCTAACAGTTTTCTCCCTCTTTGAAGGTATTGGTTCCTACTGGAATATGGTTGCAGAGGGACTAGCAATCATTCAGTAGCTCATCCAAGTGGTCATTCTTTGCGTGTCATGAAACTACTTAACTGTGGCTACGTCCATGGTCCGGTGGAGGTCATTGGATAACTTCCAGTTTGGAGTGGCATCAGTGGAAACCTAAAAGTCGGTCATTTGCAAATTGGGCAGTTGGGGCAAAAAAAAAAATCACACCCTCAAAGAAGAAACTAAAAATACAAAAATATAAATGAAACTTCTCTGATGGCTGAGCAAATTTATCTGGTGAGTAATTGAGCTACAGAGAACAGGGAGGTCCCTGGTTTAGATTGAGTTTGCCAATTTCAACTGGGGAAGCAGCAGGGACACTAAATTGGCCTCAACATCCCAGATTAGGGAGAGGAAAATCAGTGAGAGTTCCTGATCACTATTCCCAGCGATCTCTATTGAAGGTGCATATGTAAGGATGCCATGCGAGGCAAGGGTTGTAATGCTTTCTGCACTTGGATTGGGCAAGCTAACAGCACCATAATGTCAAAGTCCTGAATTGGTAGGAAGAAGTAATGAGAGAAAAAAAAAGTAAAAGCAAAATACTGCGGATGCTGAAAATCTGAAATAAAAATAAGAAATGCTGGAAATACTCAGAAGGTCTGGCAGCATCTGTGGAGAGAGAAGCAGAGTTAACATTTCAGGTCAGTGACCCTTCAGAGAAAACAAAGTCATTGAAGGGTAAGTATTCTCCTTGAATTTTCTGTCAGGCTGTTTTAAACAGTCTTTCACATCTTTGTGCTGCTGGGTCTTACAGTCAAGGTATAAGAGATGACTTTGCTTTAAATTAAAAATGTATGTCTCTTTAGAGCCGCTTTCATGTTCCTTTCATACAGTGCTCATGCCAGCAGCAGAAATCTCAAAATAAACTTTCCAGATTTGTCAAACCTTGGCAGAGGAAAGAAGAGATTTTAAAAAAGGTTATCCCCAGCAGCACCTTAGCAAATTGCAGCAAATTCACGTAGGGGTTGTCACCAATTGCACATGACTCATACGTCAGGACCCAATATCACGAGCTTGACTCAAATCCGATATAAAAGAAACTTCATCTTAAGTCACTACAAAACTGTTGGTTGCAGACTGGTTTCACTTCCATGATTTACCAGGTACTGATTTTATCTCAAACATGCCATCAGGTGGAGGTGTTGAGCACAGGCCAAGCACTTCATTCCTCAGTGAGAATTAGATGACAAGTTACCTTTAGCTGCTGCACATCAACCAGTTCAAGAGAACCTTTGCCAGAGCCCTGGAAACATTACATGTGACTGCATCAATGCAAAAATAGTGAATCGTGTGAGGGCGGACTTAAAACCATAAAGGACAAAGAAACATGAGAAGAAATGTATATTAATAATGAAAACTGCAGTTATTATTAGCAAAGACTGCAAAGGTCCACCTTGAAAGATGATTGCGTAAATCATCCAAAAAGCAGTCACGATGTCATTAGAAACTACAGATAGAAAGTAAAAGGGAACAATTTTCAAAATTGCACCTAAATATAAACCTGTTCAAGCAAAATGCTTACAAGAATAGATCATGCCAAATTATGTTAAAATGAGAACAGTCATAAAGTTAAGCCAGCCCACACTGCTTTTGTTCACCTCCCCGTCAGTTCCAAGCAGCATTCCAGAACAAACCATCAGCCAGCTGCCTTAGTCAGAAAATTTGACAGTTGTAGGTGGAGGGACAGAAATATAATAATCTGGCAAAGCACTTCTAAGTGCTGAATTGCTAAGTAGATGTTCACACACAGGTCTATAATAAACTTTCCTTGAACCAGTACTTTTTTTTTAAGTATAACAGCTTGCAAAGAATTTTTCCATTGAGTATAATGTCATCTTAAATATTTTAAACTTGGAGATGATTAATCTGGATAATAATTTGTAACATTTCAAACAGAATGGTCTTAATTTTAAAAACTAATACATTAATCCACATTGCTTCCATGGATAAATAAACTATTCTTTAGTAAACTATACTCTTGGGATGAAAATACTCATTCTCTATAAAATAGTGCTAAACATTGGTGTGACAGGTCAACAGCATATAAACAAACAATTTATTCCACGAGGAATAATGGGTGCAATGAAGTGATCACAAGACAGTAATCTCAAGATACTAACAGAGTAAGTCGATATATTTTAATTAAACAATCAATAACAGTAGAGTTGAAGAATGTTGGAGATTAGAAATCTATCAAAGGATCCTCAATGTCATATTAATGTGGTGACAATTGCATCACATTGAACCCCAAAAGGAGGCACTGAAGTGAGGCATACTTGTATAAATAGCATATAATTTGGTTTAAACAAAAATAAAAACACACCCATCTATACAGAATAGAAATAAACCAGGTCCCTACTGAACAACTGCAGTCCTCTAACAATCCATATGCAAGCTTCTGATCATTGATTTTCCCCTCCACAGTTTGGGGCTAAAACCAAGGTTGGGGGGGTGGAGGGGGGGAAGAGAAGAGTACGGAATGTGGGTCACAACTTCCCTCAGGTTTCTCTTCTGGCTGTCTCCTTCCTAATAAAGCATTTTTTCCAAATACGGTAAAGCCAGCAGCAATGCTATTATCAGTGCATTCTCTCCTCTCTACCACGGCTGATATTTAAATGCCAATTTCCCCTCCTGACTGCCAACTTCAATGCAGGCTCCCAATGCTGATTTAATATTGGAGACAGCAGGCGGAAGGGGTTTTAAAATCAGCAGTGGCCGCTAGGGCTGGAGTCAGGAGGGACAGCTACCATTTAAATATCACCCTGTAAGAATACTATGAAAATGAGAAACAACAGAGAAAAAAAATCTATTTAGAGTGTTAGTCTGCATGAAGGAAAATACCTTCATCGGTAAAAGCTTTGTGATGTTGATGACTTCTTCTACAAGGATCATGAAATTTTTCTAGAGTTTTGGGGTACAGCATGAGGAGCGGTTTTCATATTACGAGTGCATTTGGCATGGTCGAATTAGCATGCAAATTTTGCAGTGACTGATGTAAAACTGCAAAATAACTGAGCCATGGGGTCTGATGACAAGCAATGCAAGACCATCTCAAGAAGGTATTCACTTATATATAAGGCTAGATTTTTATGGAGCTAGGACTGGAGTGCGATGGCTTGTACCTATATCATAAATGCAACTGATGTGTAGCCATCTCTTTGCATATCACACAGGCTGCACTGATGCCTTGGTTTTTCTTAGTGAAGGACCAAAAATCCTTCACTATAAATAAATAAAAATAACTGGCTCCCTGTCCAGAGGTACATGCACAGGCTTACCTTAATTTTGCCCGAAATCTGAACAGAGTAAAGCAGACAGCAGCACAGCTTCTGTGGTTAACCCACACCACTCTATAACAGGTCTCAAATCAGGACCTGGATTTTCAACAAAAGGGGTAGAAAAGCCTACTATTTACATTACATCTGATCACATTTCTCAAACTTCTAAAGTGCTTTACATATAATGAATTGTGAAATGCAGGCACTGTTCTTGCTTTGTCAAACGAGGCAACCACTTTGCATTCAGGAAGATTCCACAATCAGTGAGATGAATCAACATGTTTTCCATGGTGCTGGTTGAGAGTGGAACGTTGATCAGAAGAAAGAGAAACCTGCAGACGGGGCCTGGGTATAACATTTCATAGAAAGATCTTCATCTCCAAGAAAGTGAAACTCCTCATTGTACAAAGAGTCATAAATCAGAAATTCTTAAACTGTCTTCAGGTTAAGAGAAAAAAAAATTGCCTTTTTCATCACAGTCTGTTTCGGCTGCTGTGTCACCCTATTTTTCACGGCAATGTGCTGATTTACTTTAAGTGACTTTCTACAAATGACAGTTTTTTTTTAAATACAAGACCTAAAAGGTCAGTTTGTATTTTTCCCTTTTAAATATAAATTTGTCAAGCACTCAATCTCAGTATTGTCATGGGAAGGGACCAAGTTGTTTTATCCAACTGCCTATCCTCCATAAATAAACTCACCAACATATGTTTTTAAATAATAATAGAAACTGCAGCACAGCAGGCAGCCATTTGGTCCATTGCTTCAGTGCTGATACCAGCTCTTCAACTGGAGCTATCTATTCTCATCCCTGCCACTTTCCCAATGCCATTTTAAATTCTCACTTTTCAAACACTTATACAATTCCTCTTGAAATCATGTTGTAGTATCCATCTCATTAGCCACTGTGGTAAATGGCATTCCATATTCTATTAATTTACTGTGTAAAAAAGACTCATTTAGCTTTCCTCTTTGCTCTGCTCATGAAGATACAAAGTTTATTTCCCTTGCTTCCAATTTGCAAAACAGTGAAAGCATTTCTTTCACAATTTGCCCATTGAATCTAGAAATGAGCTCTCTTAACCTTCTTTGTTCCAGTGGAAAAAAAGTCCCAACTTTTCAAGCCTTTCTTCATAACTATAACCTATTATTCTTGATATCATTCAAGTGAATCTTCACTGCACATTCCATGGTTCCAACATCCCTCGTGTAATAGTGTGTTTAGAACAGCATGCCATGTTTCAAACAAAACCAAACAAATGTCTTGTGTAAGTTCAACATCACTTTTCTCTTTTTATATTCATTACCCAGATATTCAAATCCAGAATCCTACGTGCCTCATGACATCAGTACAGACATGATAGTAATATTTTAGTACACATGAAATTTTATGTTACTGTATTGCTTCCATTGGAACAGCAGGTTTTTCTTGGCCCCAGGAGTTCTTGTGGCAGACTCCAGGGAAAGAAAGGGCTTCCAAGCTGTTGGTCTTTAAAAAAAATTCTGGTAACCCTTATTTTCCCACTTGCCACGTGAGACTGGGAACAGGTGCTGAAGACCATAAAACAGCTTATAACTGCAAGCTGAAGGCCACCTAAAACAAAATCCTTAAGATGTGTCCACATTAAGTGCTGCTTACCCATTACCTGCACTCTCAATGGCATGCACTGACCTCATCTCCAATGCATTGAATTCAAAATCCTCATCTTCAACTCTCTCCACATCCTTGGACCACTATCTCAGCATCTTCCTCCAACCTTATTTTCTAACCCCCATGCATCTTCAACACTAGCCTCCTTTGCATCCTCCCTTCTGCATCATCAATAGGTGGAACAACCTTTAGCCATCTCATTCCTTCTATCTATAACTCCTTTTCTAAATTTCTCCACTTTTTGCAAGTGTTTAAAAAGTCCTCTCAAAACCCATCTCTTCAGTCAAATTTTCTAACTCCCACAAGAGCTTGGCATTCAATCTTTCTTTCTCAGTGAAGCACTTTACAATATTTTTCGAAGTTAAAGGTACGAGATAAATTTAAGTTATCGTTGTACATGACTAAAGTGCAGGTGATGACCAAACAACAATTCTCCCATCATTGGGAGTGCCTAAGTTCTCTAATGTTCATTGCTCCTTCACAGACAGAGACCCCCAATTCTTCATGGTTCATTGGTTGCTGACACCAGATTCAGTACATCATCCAGGCACAGTATGAAAGAGACACAAATTGAGCAAAATGGAGTGACTGTTTGATGTTGGGGGATTCTGGGGTTCGTGTATATTATTAGAATCAAAACTCATTGATGGTACAGTGTAAGGAAGGTTGCACCCTGCATTCGTCCAAATCATATGCAACAAAGCAGTGGATGCTGCAACTGTGAAACACTTTTTAATGAGGCGCTGTTTTGCCTAATTTCAATATGCAAATACATTACAATTGCCAGTCAAGTAACTTCACAATTCCATATTCAAAGTAACGAGAAGAACCTCAAATATATACAGGTGGCCATTACAAGGGAGTAAAACGCAACAAAAACACATGAAAACAATCATAAAACATGACTGATTAAATGTATATCTAGTCCCCACCACCAATTTTTTAAAAGTGAATTGCCTGTAAACTTGTCTGGTAATTCCTCCTTCACATTACCAAAACAAAACTACTGGGGGGAAGTGGTGGAGAGAGAAGGCAAAAAGATGAATTAAAATCTTCATCTTTCACAAATCAAGAAATTAGGTTACACATTCTGAACATGCAAAGGCACCTTTTCATTTCAAAAAAGCCACAAATAAAAATTATCAACTTTTAAGCAATAACATTGTAAAAGGGCACTTTCAAATTCAGGCAATTATCAAAATGGATTCATCCCCATACCACATCATTTGTAATACTAAAATTGAACAAATCTTTGAAGTCAATGACAAAGCAACAGCTAAAGTAAGCCTAAGATAATTAAATATTGTGAGGAGAACTCTATTTAATAATTTAGCCACTGTCAAGGAGGCTGTATTGATCCTTGTTTTCAGCGCGAGAGAATGTTATCTTCCTCTTAACAGCTCAATGACAGCATCACTGAATTTAATCACTACACGTATCCCACCATACAATCCTTAAACTGCCACCCCAGATTCTTTGTCAATCCTTGCTCACTTTTTTCCTATCTTGTCTAATGTAGATTTTTTCCAACCTGTGGTAACCATAGTAGCATTTGTAGATGCTGACATTCAATTGGTAAGGTTCTCTATCCTCATTTATAGTCTCTTTTTAACCTGAATAATTCAAAGAAATACTTAGATCATCCTGATGAGCACTGTTCTTTGAAAACACTATCTGCATTTTCTGAATGCAGAATATTCTTATTTCATGCTTTAAGAAAAAAGGCCCATACAATACATCTATCACAGTCAGCTACCAACACTGGATTCTAAGTTATGCTGGTTTATTTTGTACTAAGCTTTGGAATCTTGTAAGATGGACCCAAGAGACCTCATATCCAAGGTCACCATAGCATTTTTTTTCTATTACAGGACACTCTCATCACATTTCACAACAGCCTGCTTCGACACTTCTGGCTTCCCATACAGCCTGTAAATTGTTACAAGACCCCGGGGCATTATAGCTGTATGTTCCATTCAAATCAGGCTTCAAGGATAAAGCATCAGAGTCAAACAGCTTCAATCAAATAGAACACTGGACGACATATGTGACAAGAGTCATGTACAGTAGGAGCAACTAAACCAGTATTTTTGATTAATTCTTTGGCAGGATCCATTTTCAATTCATCTGAACTGTTAGACCTGGCTAACTGATAAATTTAATGTACAAATCAGTTACAGCCAAAAGTTACAATACTGATTTGTGAATACTGAACAAGATTATGTTTTGAATGTTTTTCCTCAACTAACCTTTAAGCACCAATACTTTCCAGATTGTCATTAAATACCCAAGAACATCGTTTTAAAAATTCCTGCATCTTTTGAGTAGAAACCCAGCATGAGCAAAAGTTCACTTGAATTATTGATGAGATTTGCTAACCCTGTAAGTAGCAGTAACTTTGAAAACATTTCAAACATTTCTGACAGACCCCGTTTAAAACCTCCCATCTTCCTCATCCTTCATCATTCACCAGGAAGTTGGTCGACCATACCCTAAAGTCCATAATGCCTGGCCATCTTAAGCAGGTAAGCATGTTGATACCAAGGTGCAATGTGTTAAGTATTCAAACATGCTTTAAAGCAGTAGGGTGGAAATCCACCATACAACAGCTTCTTCATCTCCCATCAGAAGACATATGAACCAGAAGCAGTACTTTTGAGGGAGGATGGGGAAAGGAGATCTTCCTAGACAGTGAAGTTACACTTTCTAGTGACTGAATCAGCTGGAATGTCATAAAAAGCCCAGGTGTGATCTCTAGCCTTCTTGATTGATTAAACCGAAAGGAAGGTGTAACAGGAGTACTTTCTGCCCAATATATTCCAATACCCGACCTGAGAAAATATTAGCTGATCTCCTGAGACGCTGCTCATGGTAAGTTGGAGGATATGCTAAGACATGACGCCTAAAATGCAACAGAAAGTAAGTTCAAGACTTGGAGAGTGTATAGTATATGAAGATCTTTTGATATTATATAACAGATCCCTTCTGCTATTGTTGAGGAAGTCAAAAGATACCATGTTTTAGAAAAACAAGTTAATTATGTAAACATCAGAGTTGAGTGGTTGGCCAGCAAACAACATGGTAGTTCATGCACTGGGTAAGTAATGAGTATCAATAATTTAATTATTTGGAATTAATGAATAAAGTAAATGTTATTGGCACTAGTACAATAAATATGAAGAGGACATCAATTAAATACATATTATTTGGGGCCATGAGCTAAATAAATGATATCAGGGTCAGGAATTAAAAAACTGTGTTGAAGTGAGGAAATTAATGCATAATATCAGGGCAATGAATTAAATGAAAAGTGACCCGGAATTTGTGACAAGAATAGCGGTGAAGCTATTAGCACTCGTTGTTATAATGGAGGAAATCTGACAGCAACTTCTGCAGTACACACCTATGCAGTTATACACTGAAATTCAGAAGCTGCTGTCAGAGATGCCCTGCTCCTCCACAAGGTGTGCTGCTGCAGTCCTTGCTGATGGACTTGGTATTGAAATCACTGCAACAGCGTGAACTTGCTGTACATGCCCACTCATTCCACACTAATGTTACGACAAAGTTGGGAGGAGTGCACTATCTTTTTTAGTCCCACTTCTCCGCAGGTCACAACATATATTTAAAAAATGTTTACCCAGTTACCGATTCGGTCAGTCATATACGTTGATCTTTATCCCAGAATAAAACACACCATTTAACAAATTGATTATCTTGTTGTTTATTATCAAACAAGACGTATCCAGTAACAAAGCAAAGCAGATTAAAATATGGAAGTTCCTTTTAAATTCCACACATACACAGACACGCACACTGAAAAAAATACAAAAATTCTCTCTGCAGCGGTCTGTTACAAAAATGACAAAAAAATATTTTTGCCAAATACTTGC